>NW_022436942.1:7413599-7450256 GCF_009761245.1 Sapajus apella | reverse complement strand
TATATATATATATATATATATATATATCCTATTAGTTCTGTCTCTCTAAAAAACCCTCACTAATACAGATTTTGGTACCAGGAGTGGTTCTAGAGGAACAGAATATTAAGCATGGAGTTCTTTCATTGGTTTTGGGGTTTCTGGAGTAGGCTGCTTAATATTATTAGACCCAAAATTCTAAGGACTCTTGTTCTAATAGTATGAAAAACATTGATAGTCCTTGGCATGAATTGTTTAGAGAGTTATGTAAAATAAATGCATTTGACACTCCTGATTTAATGTTTATGAGAGGCAAGGAATTTAGTGACTCTATACATAATACTTTTGACAACATGTGGAGAATCAAGGAACATAGTGAAGTTGGTTGGTTGCTCATAAGTTCACTGGACAAAGTTATGAAAGAAAATGATGAATTCAGGAGTATATCAGCTCTCTAGCTTTGTGTCATAATCTTATTTGGAGAGACCTTGATCATCTTTCACTTCCACAAGTTATCACACTGGTCCATTACATTGATGCTGACTGGGACCAGTGAGCAAGAAATAGCAAACACACTGGACTTATTGGTGAGACATTTGCATGCCAGAGGATGGGAAATAAATCTGACTAAAATTCAGGGAACTTCTACCTCAGCAAAATTTCTAGGGGTCCAATAGCGTGGGGTCTGTTGAGATATTCCTTCTAAGATGAAGGATAACTTGCTGCATTTGGCCCCTCCCACAACCAAGAAAAAGGCACAATGCCTTGTGGGCCTATTTGGATTTTGGAGGCAACACATTCCTGATTTGGGTGTGTTACTCTGTCCCACTTATCGAGTGACCCAAAGGGCTGCCAGTTTAGAGTGGGGTCTAGAACAGGAGAAGGCTCCGCAACAGGTCCAGGCTGCTGTGCAGGCTTCTCTTTCACTAGGGACATATGACGCAGCAGATCCAATGGTGCTTGAGGTGTCAGCGACAGATAGGGATGCTGTTTGGAGCCTTTGGCAGCCCCCCCTAGGTGAATCACAGCGGATGCCTCTAGGATTTTGGAGCAAGGCTCTGCCATCTTCTGCAGATAACTACTCTCCTTTTGAAAAACAGCTCTTGGCCTGTAACTGGGCTTTGATGGAAACTGAACGTTTGACTAAGGGTCATCAAGTCACCATATGACCTGAAGTGCTATGAACTGGGTGCTTTCTGACCCATCTAGCCATAAAGTCTGTGTGCACAGCAGCATTCCATCATCAAATGGAAGTGGGATATACGTGATCGGGCTTGAGCAGATCCTGAAGGCACAAGTAAGTTACATGAGGAAGTGGTTCAAATGCCCATGGTCTCCACTCCTGCCACCCTGCCCTCTCTCTCAGGCTGCAACGATGGCCTCATGGGGAGTTCCCTGTGATCAGCTGACAGAGGAAGAGAAGACTAGGGCCTGCTCCACAGATGGTTCTGCACGACATGGAGGCACCACCTGAAAGTGGACAGCTGCAGCACTACAGCCCCTTTGTAGGGCATGCCCCTCACTGGAATAGACACTTACTTCAGATATGGGCTTGCCTGCCCTGTGTGCAATGCTTCTGCCAAGGCTTCTATCCATGGACTCATGGAATGCCTTATCCACCATCATGGTATTCCATACAGCACTGCCTCTGACCAAGGCACTCACTTTATGTTACAGCGAAACAAGTACAGCAGGGGGCTCATGCTCATGGAATTTACTGGTCTTACCATTTTCCCCATCATCCTGAAGCAGCTAGATTGATAGAACAGTGGAATGGCCTTTTAAAGTTACAATTACAATGCCAACTAGGTGACAATACTTAACAGGGCTGGGACAAAGTTCTCCAGAAGACCATGTATGCTCTGAATCAGTGTCCAATATATGGCACTGTTTCTCCCATAGCCAGGATCCATGGGTCCAGGAATAAAAGGGTGGAAGTGGAAGTGGCACCACTCACTATCACCCCTAGTATTCCACTAGAAATATTTTTGCTTCCTATTCCCATAACATTATGTTCTGCTGGCCTAAAGTTCTTAGTTCCAGAGGGAGGAACACTGCCACCAGGTGAATAACGATTCCATTAAAGAAGTTAAGATTGCCACCTGGATACTTTGGGCTCCTCCTACCTTTAAGTCAACAGGTTAAGAAAAGAGTGACAGTGTTGGCTAGGGTGATTGACCCAGGCTATCAAGATGAAATCAGTCTACTGCTCCACAATGGTGGTAAGGAAGAGCATGCATAGAATACGGGAGATCCATTAGGGCATCTCTTAGTATTACCATCCCCTGTGATTAAGGTCAATGGGAAATTACAACAGCCCAATCCAGGCGGGACTACAAATGAAGGTTTGGGTCATCCCACCAGGAAAAAAAAAAACAAGACCTGCTGAGGTGTTTGCTGAAGGCAAAGGGAATACAGAATGTGTAGTAGCAGAAGGTAGTCATCAACCACGTGACCAGTTGCAGATACGAGGACTGTAATTGTCATGAGTGTTTCCTCCTTCTTTTGTTAAAAACATCTTTGTGTATGTATACACTTGTACTAAGAAAATATCTTCATTTTATTTCCTTTTCCCTTTATCATGTGGCATAAGATTTATGGACTTCATATCAGCATTTAAGTATAGTTAGCTTTACGTAGTAGCATTTGCATTGGGGATTGATGTGTTTTCAGTTGCACAAAGGATAGTTATAGTATGTTAGGCGTAATTATGACCTTATTTCTGTCTTTATTTGAAGATAATATATGATCTCAGGAGATGTGAATTGGTTCAAGTTGACAAGGGTTGGACTTGAGATGATTAATACTGAGTGTCAACTTGATTGGATTGAAGGACATGAAGTATTGATCCTGGGTGTGACTGTGAGGGTGTTGCAAAAGGAGATTAACATTTTAGTCAGTGGGCTGGGAAAGGCAGACCCATCCTTAACCTAGGTGGGCACCATCTAACCAGTTGCCAGTGCACCAGGATATAAAGCAGGCAGAAAGAAACATGTGAAAAGTCTAGACTGACTTAGCCTCCCAGCCTACATCCTTCTCCCATGCTGGATGCTTCCTGCCCTTGAGCATTCAACTCCAAGTTCTTTGGCTTTGGGACTTGCACCTCAGCTTGCAGATGGCCTATTGTGGGACTTTGTGATTTTGTGAGTTAAAACTACTTAAAAACTCCCTTTTATATCTATGTCATCTATATCTATATCTATATCTATACCTATCTATCTAGCTATCTATCTACTTTATCTATATGTCTCTCTAGAGAACCCTGACAAATACAGCTTGGGACCTGAGCAGACATTTTCCAAAAGAAGACATACAAGTGGCCAATAAACATGACAAAAATGCTCAACATCATTAATCATCAAAGAATGCAAATTAAAACCACCATGTGATACCTCCTCATGCCAGTCAGAATGGCTACTATTATAAAGTTCAAAAACAACAGATGTTGGTGGGGATGTGGAGACAAGAAAACACTTATATACTGCTGGTAACAATGTAAATTACTGTTATGGAAGACAGTGTGAAGATTTCTCGAAGAACTGGAAACAGAACCACCATTCAAAACCACAATCCCACTACTGGATATGTACCCAAAGTGAAAGTTATCTGCACTAGTATGTTCAAAGAAGCACTGTTCCCAATATCAAAGATATGGAATCAACCTAAATGTCCATCAGTGGAGGACTGGATAAAGAAATGTTTTATATATATACACACACACACACACACACATATATGTATATATATGTATGTGTATGTGTATGTGTATGTGAGATATTTATTTATTTATTTATACTACTTAGCCATATAAAAGAATGAAGTCATGTCTTTTGTAGCAACATGGATAGAAATGGATGACATTATCCCCAGTGAAATAACTCAGAAACAGAAAGTCAAACATGGCATGTTCTCACTTATAAGTGGGAGCTAAACAATCTGTGTGCATAGATATACAGAATGCAACAATAGACAATTGAGACTAAAAAAAGGTGGCAGGATAGGAGTAGGGTGGGGACTGAAAAACTACTTATTGGATACAATGTTCACTTTTCAGGTAATGATCCACTAAAAGCTCAGACTTCATCCCTATGCAACATATGTATGTAAGAAACCTGCATTTGTACTCTGATACAGCTTGGCTATGTCTCCACCCAGATATCATCTTGAATTGTAGTTCCCATAATCCCCACGTGTTGTAGGAGGGACCTGGAGGGAGGTAATGGAATCGTGGAGATAGTTATCCTCATGCTGTTCTTGTGATAGTGAGTTCTCACAAGATCTGATGGTTTTGTAAGATGCCTTTTCCTCTTTTGCTCGGCACTTCTACTTGCTGCTTCTATGTGAAGAAGGACATTTTTGTTTCCTCTTCTGCCACGATTGTAAGTTTCCTGAGCTCTCCCCAGCCCTGTGGAACTGTGAACCAATTAAACCTTTTTCCTTTGTAAATTACCCAGTCTCAGGGATGTCTTTATTAGCAGCATGAAAATGAATTAGTACATACTTTCTGAATATATATAAATTTTAAAAATATAAAATAAATTAGACCTGACTGGAAAGGTCTAATTGAGCAAGTAAGATGTCACTCAGTGGGGTAATTACAAAGGGTGAAGAAACTGGGCAAATGGATGTCATGAAGATGAATTTTTAGGCAGAGGTATTGGTTAGAGCCAAGACCCTAAACTGGAAGCAGAGTGTGCAAGGAAAGAGTAATAGGATTGAAAAGGAGAACCACTTAGGAGGATACAGGGAGGGGTGAGGGGAGGAAGACCTCCAGTAAATTTAGGCAGGTTATTTCCCATGACAGTGCTAAACAATAATGACTTGAGAATACACAAATAGTCTGTCAATTACTTGAGCAATACTTTGTCCATGAGCTAGAGCAAGTGGATGACTCAAGAAATCCTATGTGAAATCCTGGAATTAATATGATCCTGGCAACAATCTTCAACTCAATTGCAAAGAGCAACTTTGTTACTTACATATTGAGAAGAAAGCTGCTTCTTATTTTTCACTGCTATCTTTCAAAACATATTCCAATTCGTCAGAATACAGGCTTTGATAGCTACTATATTCTCAAATGTATTATTCCAGCAACTTATACTTTACATAGTAAATCTTATCAAGAGTCACCATCAATGGCCACAAGTTAGAATTGCATCTGAAGACATTAAGCCTGAGCCATGCAAAATACACTTTTTGTAAAATTGCCTTTTGAAAGGTGAGACACAAAAGGCAAATGTTGAGGCTATTATGTGGTAACAATAGGCTTTATTAATTTATAAAAGAGAAGAGCTAATATAACTCCAAAATGCAAGCAAGTTTCATATGAGCCTACACAAACTAATTGTCCTTAAGAATTTTATCTTTAAGGAAAAGCTTTTTACTGCATCAGAAAAAGTTTAAACTGTCATTGAGCAGAGTCTGATAATAAGGACACTATCGAATCACAGGTCAAATGCCACGTGATGAGGACAGAATGGAACACGTGAGGAGGATATATAAAACTTGGAAGCAGAAGCTTCTAGACTGGACAAGAACAGACATGATTCACTTAACCATCCAACAATGACTAAAATCAACATAAATTGATGTCATCTATTACACCTAAATATTTCCTCAAATTCTGGACAATTTTAGGAACCATCAAAATTATTTGTTGAGGAAAAATAAATTTAGCCAATTTGTAAGGGCAACTAAAATGAAGAACTTTTCTTTAAAGTGTGGGAGTTACATCTTAGCAACATATTTAAATATATCTAAGCTTTCTTCAAAACCACTATCCACAAAAATGCAAAATTTCCAAAGAATTTCTCCTCTTCTGTAGGCTTATTTTCTTCATCTTCATCTTTTCCAAGAGAATATACCATAGGTTTCTGAAGGTAAACATTTATTAAATGCTTTATTGATATTTTTTATTTTTGAAAACTTTTTATTTGCAACTAAATATCTTGCTCAGAGATCTTAAAACATCCTTGTTTATTAGATTATGTATTTCAAATTCAAATACACTTTGGTGGATACAAACATTTTTATTTCCTGAATAACTTAAGGGGGAAAGAAAAATTCTTTATTTGAAGAAACAAATGATTTGATTTGGGAAATGAAATAAAAAGATAAACACAGATAATTAATTTGCTACTTCTTTTACACAGCTGAGGCCTTCAGATAGGCCCCCATATAGCCTCAGAGTATTTAAAATATGATTATACCCTTTCAGTCTATTAGAAATAAAAACATAAAGCTTTAAAAACTTCAAGGGGAGGGGCTTCAAGATGACTTAACTAAAGGCATCTGATACTTGCCTCCTCCACAAAGAACCAAAATAGTAAGCAAAAAATCCCATATAAGAGAGAATTATGGAATTCAACAGAGAAGTGACAGAAAGCATCTAAGGCCATAAAGGGGAGGGAAGCAAGGAAGCCTACCTAGTAGGGTTCCTTTCTGAGCCCAGAGAGGCTCCCCAGTGCACGGAAAGGTAAGTGAGTGACTCCCAGTGGTCCACATCTCCATTATGGACTCCAGGAATCCTAGCCACGGGAGAGTCCCTTGACCACGTGGGCCTTGAAACTAACATAAGAAACTGCCTAGCAATCACACAAAGGCATTGCTCCAAAGAAGGAGCTTTTCCTGGGTCCCACCCCGGCATCCCCATTCCTAGGCAGCAAGGTGCCATTTTGAGAGCCAAGCCCCCATCAGATGACATCTTTCCTTGGACCCCAATGTCATCTGCATCTCCACATCCCTGAAGCCCTGCTAAAACCCTTAACAAAATACTAGATAACCAAATTCAACGACACAACAAAGAGATAATCCATCATGATCAAGTGGGTTCCATACCAGGATGCAGGGATGGTTTGACATACACAAGTCAATAAACATGATACACAACATAAACAGAATTAAAAACAAAAATTACCAGTAAACTAGTAATACCCCTATGGAAAACTGTGGAGATTCCTTAAAGAAATAAAAGTAGAACTACCATTTGATCCAGCAATCCCACACTGGGTATCTACCCAGAGGAAAAGAAGTCATTATAGGAAAAGATACTTGCCTATGCATGTGATAGCAGCACTATTCACAATTGCAAAATAGTGGAACCAACCCAAATGCCCATCAGTCAATGAATGGATAAAGAAACTGTGGCATATGTATATATGACGTACTACTACTCAACCATAAAAAAGAATGAATTAACTGCATTTGCAGTGACCTGGGTGAGATTGGAGACTATTATTCTAAGTGAAGTAACTCAGGAATGGAAAAGTAAAAATTGTATGTGCTTACGTGTGAGCTAAGCTATAAGGACGCAAAGGCATAAGAATGATACAATGAACTCTGGGGACTTGAGGGAAGCGTGGGAGGAGGGTAAGGGATAAAAGATTACAAATAGGGTGCAGTATACTGCTCGGGTGATAGGTGCACCAAAATCTCACAAATCACCACTGAAGAACTTACTCATGTAACCAAATACCACCTGTACCCCAATAACTTATGGAAAAATAAAATAATAATATATACATAATTTTTAAAATTAAAAATAAAGATGTTTTACATGAGCCTCAAAAAAAATGTAATCCCAACTGTTGGAGATGAGGCTTGTAGGAGGTGATTGGATCATGGGAGAGGATCCCTCATGAATGGCCTAGCATTGTCTCCTTGGTTTCTTGCTCATTTAGTTCACATATCTGTTTAGAAGAGTCTAGGGCTAGTTTTGATGCCTCACACTTTTAATCCCAGCACATTGGGAGGCCAAGGTGGGCAGATTACTAGAGATCAGGAGTTTGAAACCACCCTGGCCAACATGTTGAAATCCCATCTCTACTAAAAATGTAAAAATTAGCCAGGTGTGATGGCACATGCCTATAGGCCCAGCTACTCGGGAGGCAGAGGCATGAGAATCACTTGAACCTGGGAGTTGGAGGTTGCAATTAGTCAAGATTGCTCCACTGCACTCCATTGTGGGCAACAGAGTGAGACTCTGTCTCAAGAAAATAAATAAATTGATTAATTAATTAAGTAAGTAAGTAAGTCTGGGACCTTCCCCTTCTCTCTCTTGCTCTTTCTCTTGTCATGTGATATACCTGCTCCTGCTTTGCCTTCCAACGTGGATAAAAGCTTCCTAAGGCCTCACCAGAAGCCAAGCAGATGTAGGTGCCACGTTTCCTAAACAACCTTTACTTTATTAATTACTCAGCCTAAGATACTTCTTTAGAGTGATGCAAAAGTGGCCTAATACAATCCCTATGTCTTGCCGTATGAAACGTTAATTCAAGATAGATTAAAAACTTAAATATAAGACCTGAAACTATAAAACTACTAGAAGAAAACATGAAGGAGACACTTCAAGACATTGGTTTGGGCAAAGATTTTATGGCTAAGACCTCAAAAGCACAGGCAACAAAAGCAAAAATAGACAAATGGGACTATTTTAAACTAAAATGCATCTGCACAGTAAAAGAAACAATCAACAGAGTGAAGAGACAACCTGTTGAATGCAAGAAAATATTTGCACACTATTCATTTGACAAGGAACTGATATCCAGAATATATAAGAAACTCAACAATTCAACAGTGGAAATCAAATAATCTCATTAAAAAATGAGCAAAAGACATGAATAGGCATTTTTCAAAAGAAGACATAGAAATGCCAAACGGGTATGGGGAAAATGCTCAACATTACTAATCACCAGGGAAATGCAAGTCAAAACTACAATGAGATATTGTCTTATGCCAGTTAGAATCGTCATGATTAAAATAAATAAATGACTCATGCTGGCAAGAATGTGAAGGAAAAGGAACTCTTAGGCACTATTGGCAAGAATGCAGATTAGTACAGCTGCTATGAAAAACAGTATGGGGATTTACCAAAAAACTAAAAATTGGCCGGGCGCGGTGGCTCAAGCCTGTAATCCCAGCACTGTGGGAGGCCGAGGCGGGTGGATCACGAGGTCAAGAGATCGAGACCATCCTGGTCAACATGGTGAAACCCCGTCTCTACTAAAAATACAAAATACAAAAAATTAGCTGGGCATGGTGGCGCGTGCCTGTAATCCCAGCTACTCAGGGGGCTGGGGCAGGAGAATTGCCTGAACCCAGGAGGCGGAGGTTGCGGTGAGCCGAGATCGCGCCATTGCACTCCAGCCTGGGTCACAAGAGCGAAACTTCGTCTCAAAAAAAAAAAAACTAAAAATTGAACTATCATAAGGTCCAGCAATCCCATTCCTGGGTATTTATCCAAAGAAAAAGAATTCAGAATAATAAACAGATACCTCAACTACACTGTTTATTGCAGCATGATTCATATTAGCAAAGATATGGAATCATTGTAAGTGTCCATCAATAGATGAATGAAGAAAATGTGATATATACACACAATGGAATAGTATTCAGCCATAAAAATATAAAATCCTGTCATTTGCAGCAACATGGATAAAACTGGAGGTCTTTATGTTAAGTGAAATAAGCCAGGCATAGAAAGACAAATTTTGCATGTTCTCATTGATATGTGGGAGCTAAAAATGTTGATGTCATGCAGGTAGAGAACAGAATGATAGATACCAGAGGCAGAGAAGGGTGTGCAGGTTGTGGGAGGAAGGGAGATGAAGAGAAGTTGATTAATGGAAACAAACACACAGTTAGATAGAAGGAATAAGTTCTGATGTTTGATAGCAAAATAGGGTGATTATAGTTAACAACAATATATTGTATATTTCAAAATAGTAGAAGAGAGGACTTGAAATGCTCCCGACACACAGAAATAATAAATACTTGAGGTGATAAATACCCCAAATACCTGACTTGATCATTATGCATTATATGCATGTAACACAATGCCACATGTACCTCATAAATATATTAATAAGAGAAAGTCCATCTCATATTGGTTGAGGCCTGATTGTAAATAAATCTTTGTCCCTCCAGACTTTCCCCTGTACAGTCTTGCTGTAACAGTCTTTACTGCTACTTCTTATATTCCAACACCATTTTAGCCTTTTTCTGTCCTCCCCATATTTTTACCTCAGTTTTTACTGTTTATACAGCACACTTTGCCCCAAGTTCTTTCTTAGCAAGCTAGAATATAAGCGAATGCAATAGCATAGAGACAAGGTCATTCCCATTTTCAAATTCAGGGTATAAACCAAGGAAATTTACCAACACATTTTCTTTAAATCAGCAAATAAATAGTTTTATTCTGACATTTTGAAAAAAAATCACTCAATATCATTAATGAATTGTCATTTTACCACAATGTAGGTTGTTGAATTTGAACTTAACCTTCACTTTCAAATAAGTACTTTGTATTTTATTGATCTCTATTTTCCTGGAACAACATGGGGGCTATGTTTAGTGTGAGGACAAAGTATCACACCTTTCATGTGAAAGAAAAGATAAGCTACCACGGTACATATAACAATGAGGTGGTTAAAACCCTAAGTCATCATCTGGCAACACTGCAAATTTACTAAAATCACTATTTCAAAGCAGTATAGAATGGATATCAGCCAAAATAAGTATCTCTCTCTCTCTCTCTCTCTCTATATATATATATATATATATATATATGTATGTATACACACACACACACTCATACATATTATACGCATATAGAGAAACTTCACTATTTTGTAAATGCTTAAAAATTACAGACTTTGGAAGTCATACGGCTATTTCAGTGTGTGTGGCTACCAGTCTGACCCTCCTGTTTCAAAACACAGTTGCAGAAGCAGAGGAAGTCATTATACAGTTAGAACATCATTTTATAAGGCAGCAGGTCTGGTAGGAAGGAGATCAGGTGCTACTTGTGACAATGGTCAGCAAATATTTGTGTTCCCCGTATTTTTCTAGGTCCTCAGTTAAAATCAAAGCAGCTGCAATCTTGGCAATGGGAGGTGATACTCACACTTTGAGCAAGACCCCCTGCACTGCCACTGATTATACCTACAATGGCAGCTCCAAATATTTTGTATGAAATGAGCATAGACATGGCATGCTGAAAGAGAAAGGAGTAGACTAGTGCTTACCTTGAAGCTGTGCAACCAAGCTTAGTTTTTACATAGATTGTGTGTTTCATGTGGTGTGATAACAGCTTGAGATGACATTGACATGGCCGTTGGCATATCCACACCAGGCAAAGAAATCCTAATTACTGTGTATCCCGTGATTGGAGTAACATTGATGTATACGTATTTTTTTCTATTCTTTTCACTTTTGTGTTTGAAAATGAGTTATGGACTCATTCAAAGTGAAAAATGAGCTAACTTCCTCATTCTATGAATAAATTTTATAAGGAAAGAATGATAAGCTAATACCTACAGAGTGTTTATTAAATGCTAGGCACAGTTCCAAGTGATTTACAATTGGTATTTCTTTTAATTTTCACAGCTTTACAAGAAGATGCTGCTATCTTTATTTTATAGATGGAGAAATTGAGGCATGGAGAGGCTATGCAATAAAATTTTAGCATTACCTAGGTAATGGTGGAGTTGGAATTCCAAATCAGGCAGTCTGACTTTAGAGCCCACAGACAGCAAGATAGTAAGTAAAGGAAGGAAGGAACAAATTGATGGATCTTTTTGCTTCTGTTTGGTTTTTTGAAACAGGGTCTCACTCTGTCGCCCAGGCTGGCGTGCAACGGTGCAATCTTGGCTCACTTCCGCCTCACTAGAACACCTGGACTCAAGTGATCCTCCCGCTTTTGCCTCTCAGGTAGCTAGGACTACAGGCGTGAGCCTTCATGGCCGGCTACAGACATTTTTTAAATTTCTGTAGAAACAGGGTTTCCCTATGTTCCCCAGGCTGGTATCCAACTCCTGGGCTCAAGCAATTCTCCCGCCTCGGCCTTGAAAAGTGTTGAGATTACAGTTGTGAGCCACCGTGCCTGGCCTCGATGGAACTTTAAAAGTGGTGGCGGGTGGGAAAAAGAAGAAGAACAAAAACTGTATAACAAAAGAGAAACATCATTGCGTCTTGGGAAGGATGGAATCCTTTTCATTCTGCTCTAGGGAAAAGCCATTTGGAAAACTTCTGTGTTAACAAAGAAGAGCCCAGTGGCTTGGCAGCGAAATTTAGAGCACTTGTTCTTTATGACAATCGCAGGGGCCTTCAGGAAGCTGATCAAAGTGTGGTCTTCTCAGAACTTATTTGTTTGTTAATATTAACCTTGAAATTTATTGCTTTTATTTGTTATTTGATAAGGATTCATCAAGGGTCTATTAGGTATCAGGCACTAAGAGATGAGGGACATAGAGTTAAGAATACAAAACTGATTCCCAATCTTCAAGAATTGACAAATTTGTAGAAGATAGACATTGAACATATAGTGCAGTCAAATGTGATGAGTGCGAGACTAAGAGAACAAGGTGTTCTAAGACTCCACAGTGTACAGTGGAGTGGGACGTGGTTTCTAATCTAGTTTAGCTAGATTTGGGAAAAACCTCTCTGATGAAGAGACGTTTGAGCTGACACTTGAAGGATTAATAGCTAAAGGGGAGAAAGTGTTGTATATGAGAGAACTATATATGCCAAGACACAGAAGTGTTCTCTGTTCAAAGATCTGAGCGGGGCTCAGAGAGGGAAAAGGAGAGGAGTATGAGAGAAGATGGGAGAGACCTGCAGGGCCTAGATTGTGAGCTCATGGGGAGTTAATAGCCTTAAGGAGAGTTTTGTCTCCAGGCTACGAACAATGAACTCAGCCTCAAAACCATTACTTTTTCTTTGCTAATGTTCCTCAATAGTCTTGACACTTTTAAACTAGAGAATATAAATCCACAAGGAATTGTTTTATAATTTTATGGATGTCTTTATTTTCTATTTATTTATTTATTTAGCCAAACTGCAATTGTCTTGATCGAGTTATAGATGTCTTTACTTTAAAAATCATTTACATTGTGGATCTCTACCTTGCCTTCTCCTACCCAGCACAAATGAGGTTATACCTCACTCACAAATTGGTTTATCTTTACCAATTTAATTTTCTTTATTTTATAATTTCTACATAAACATAGCATTGAAGAAAAATTACTTTCATTCTTCTGAATAGGAGCATAGCATTTTACCTTTTGAGAAGCTTCTATTAAAACTTTTACTCCAGGCTAATTGTGAGTTAGAAGCATTATTAAGTATTTCATATAATCACTAAGAGAATGTAGAGTTAAAGTTTCCATCTGGTTCTAATCACATATTCATCTTCCTAAAATAAAATGTTTAATTATACTATTTTGCTGAGAAAAATTTTAAAACAGAAAATATAAATATTAACTTTTTATTTCCATTTTGTCACAATATGGATTTGAAATTTTAATTTAAATGCAATTCCCATGGCAACAGCTAATATTTTCAATTTTCTCCCTCTTCAACACATACACAAGTCTGTATTCATAGCCTGTTGTAATGGACAAGGTTAAATGTAGCCTAAATTTACATTCCATTTAAATGCTTTCCTCGTTCACTGGGAATTGGTTATCACTAGAGAATCATCTGTGAAAGGTTACTCCACATTCTGCAGTCACCTAGCAAATACCCACCTTCAAGGAGCAGTACAAACCTTTATTGGTCACTTCCCAAGCAACTTCAAAGAGCAGTAACTCCTCCACAGGAAGTTCCTCAACTTGCCACTGGGGAAGCCCACCCAGGGATGTCACAGACAGGGATCGGCCTCGAAGCATTCTTCCTGCAGTCCTCTGAGACTCCTTTGAATCCCTGTTTCACTTAGTTGTAATTCCAGGAGAGGTGCACTTAGAGACACAAAAGTTAGAGCTGGTAATTACCAGGTTGTGGTAGCTTCTCTTGGGAATAAACTAGTAGCGTGAAATCTTATGTGCTTCCCAGAGAATTCCTGGTGGAAGGAGGACTTCTTCCTCCTCTTTCCTGTCTTTCTGGACAGGTGTTGTGAGGACAGTGTCTACCCTATCAGTATCTACCCAAACAATCCAGAGCTGTCAACAGAAAAATTCTCTGATTCAGGGCATAGGTAAGCACCTCGTGAGATAGGCAGGGCATGACCCAAGTCCAGCCTTTTAGCCCTTGTCCTTTTGACCAGACTCCTAGATTCATACAATCACCAATGCTTATTTCATCATTTCCAAAGTGATCCAATATTAGCAACTCCCCTCATACAGTTTGTGGGCCTCTAATTATTAAAATTGATAAAGAATAACTGATAAAGAATAATTCGGTCTCACTATAATTATGTAGACTGATTGGGACACATTTTTATGCTTTAAATCCCTTTGAATTTCCTAAGTATTCTTCTTTTTTTTGATTCCTATTTCTAGAGCTTTTAAAAAAATATTCCTAGTTATTTTATTCTACACTTACAAATTGAATTTTGGTGATGGCCATAGATCTTGATTCCCCCTTTTCTTAATTACTTTTCTTAAAATTTTCCCTGTGAAAAAGCATAAATTTCAGTGTGTCTTTGGGTGTAACATGAAAAGAATGTAATTTTAACTGGTCAATAATCATCAATCCATAATTATAATGAGGTAGTACAAATTAATCTTTGTCATGTTTGTACATTTTCTTCAAATATTAAAATTGATAAAGAATAATTCAGTGAATGTAAATGTTCAAACATGGAAAGAAAATTGCAAAAGAAATTAGGTTCTAAAATATCATCAGGATCAGATTGCAGGTAAATGGCATATATTTGCTTTTCCCTGTGTTTCTATGTATGTAAATATGTATGTTTCAATTTATTTACACACCCATACACACATATCTGATATTGTACCTATGGAGAATTGGTGATTCGCAAACAAGCTTAATTTTGAGTCATCTTTACAGATTTAGCTAAATTCAATATTTTTACAGTATTATTCTCTAGAGCAGTGGAATCGAAGCTCATACAAAATATCCTTCACATTAGAATTACGATCAGAATTGTCAGTAATTTGTTACTTGTTAATACTATTTTTGTACCTTTTATTAGGCTTTAAATTATTTTCTGTACACTTGGTTTTATTGACTTGTGCCTGTTTTAGTGACTCAAGAGGGGCAGAACTACATTTCATTATATTACATTAGTAAATCTATGTAAGTCAAATAGATTAAATATGTCAGCCAGATGGGGTAGTACACACCTGTTGTCCCCAGCTACTCAGGAGGCTGAGGGAGAAGAATCATTTGAACCGAGGAGTTTAAGGCCAAACTGAACAATCTAGTGAGACCACATCTCTTAAAATTTAATTAAAACTAAAATAAATAAACGTCTTCCATGATTTTGTGACACATTTGATTCTTATCTTTGTCCAGAAAAATAACTTTAAGTACATAGCTTATTATCCATTTGTTTGCATTGTGAGAAAAAGATTCTATGACCAATTAAAAAAATCAAGTAGGAAAATAGAAGTTGATTGATTGTATGAGCCCAAATGATCAAATGATTGTCCTCTTTATAAAATGGTTTGCTTATGTTGACATATCTCTGAGAGTCCTGCAAGTACACATTCCAGTAAAACCAAACCTAAGGACATGTTGACAGGAGTGAGAATGGGATGACAGTGTGGTGACAGAGTTTCACGTTTGCAGTGTTCTGTTCCAGCAGCCTTGAGATTGGTTCATCTAGTGTCACACGGGCCACAGGAGCACTGATACAAATTCTCCAGCATGTACCATAAGGCTGATTTATTTACATCTGTTCCAGGTATCAACTGATTAGTTGTGAGTTAGGCACTTGTGGCACCACTTATCTGCTGTGTAAACTTGAGCCAATTTCTTACCTAAGTTTTGGTTTTCTTGAAAAAATGGGGATGAGGATGAGGTAATCTGAATAAGTCACTTCACATAGTGCCTGGTACTAAGCCAACCACTTTAGTAGTCTCAGCCTTTTTTATAACACGTATGATCGTCTAGTAAAAGCTTTCTCTAATTCAGAGGTTACCACTGAAGAGGAAAGAGGCAAAAAGGAGACTTTAGTTTTCTTTTTTTTTTTTTAATGTTGTACCACCTGTATATGTTACCTAATCAATTGCTCAATTACAGAAAAAAAGTTTTTCAGAAAAATGACCTTAAGATCAATGAATATATTTTATAACATCCTAAATGAAAATAGGTAGGATGTAAAATAAAAAAAGTAGTATGACTGATATAATTTTGTAAAAATGTACTATATACCTCTGTTCATGATGTATATGTAACAGAAGGCTGGAATAGACATAAACAAAAGACGGGGAGGCTGCATGTGAAAACTCTTACAATGATTGTCTTTAACGGGTAGTAATTATGATTGATATTTATGTGGTATTTTTGTTTATTTGTGTTTACACATTTTCTGTAATACATGTACACATATAGCCACACCATACATAAGATGAGTAAACAGCAAAAGTTTAATCATATAAATGAGTGAAATACACATGATTGTTTCACATATTCGCACTCATTATTTTGATTTTTTGAAATTTCTAGTCTTTAGTTACCATTTGGCATTTTTGTGTCAAGTACCAGCACTCTCAGCCACACCACAGCTCCTAACGATCCCTCATAGTAGGGATCTTTGAGGGATCCCTCTTGATCCAGTTATTCTCAACGTGAGAACATCCTTTGCCGATTCTTTGCTTGCTAAAGGTGAATACCATTTTCAAAGTTGTTCATTAAGAGAGATAAAATGAATGGAACCATATGAAGTATATCCATGAGCTGGATATATTTGCGTATATTCATAGTATCTGGATGAATTGCCTTCTTTCAGATATTTGTGCAGAGAAAGGCAGTCATTTGTGTAATAGATTTGAAGAGGAATCAGGGAAATTTCTCTTCTTCCCATATTCCTGAACACTCATCTATAATGTTTGTGCTAAAAGCACAAATCGATGAGATGGGAGCAGAAAGAGAACAGTCATCCAGACAGAAAGGGAGAAGGGTTTTCTCCAAGTTGAGGAAGCACTCTTAGAAGTCCCTGATGCCAAATTTAATACTTATGCTAACATTTAATCTCCCAATGAAAAGAGGTGAGAGGGCAAGTAAGAACAAGTATTCCAGCAGAGGTCACTAGATACATTTAGAAAACCACACATTTGCTTTGACATTTTGGAATCTTCTTCGCAGTCTTCCAAAAAGCCCTTAGACCTCCAGGGCTTGACTAGCCTGCACCTGCATAACCCGAATGACTTAGTTAACATATTTATGGAGCACCTACTATATGCTACTATTGTCACCACCGAGAATATTTTCAATAAACGGTAGTCTCTGCCTTCATGTGGACACATACACATTAATCTTGTAAACAAATAGTTATTTCAGGTGCTGCTAAATTTTTGGAGAAGAAAAACTGCAAATAATAGAGAGTGCTATTGAGTAGAAATGAGTGCTTTAGCTGGGGAAGTCAAGAAAGACCCTTCTGAGCAAGCGATATTTGAATTAGGATATAAATGATGAGAAAGTGGCCACATTTGAAGATCTGAGAGAAGTGATAGCAAAGCCTTTAACCCTTACAGGAACGGAAAGAAGACCAATGCGGCTAAAGTCAAAAGCATAATAAATGAAGGGAATTCTGGAGGGAATGAGGTCAGAGGAAAGCCGGAAATGGGTCATAGAGAAGCTGGTCAAGAGCTTGGATTTTATTTTGGTTGTAGTAGGAAGTCATTGGAAGGTTTTAAGCAGGGGACTTTGTGCAACAACAAAAAAAATAGAGTGTTGAGAAGTAGAAGGGGGGGGGGCTTGGAGACTGAGGTTATGAAGCCTGCATATCAGTCACAAATTCTAGAATGTAAAACTTTATTCGTTTGGTAGATAATATCTATATTCTTCTAAATGTCATGAAAGCAGAAATGAAAGTTAGTTATTTAGCATTTAGTCTTTGCCTCTTAAGGTTAGAGAGAGTACTTTTGTTTTCCAATATAGTATCTCTATATAATTTTATGTTCTTATCTGTCCATTGCTTGTATGTACTTTATTATGTATGTAGTGATGTTGTTACTGTAGAAACCAGAGAATTAAAAGCCGTATGTCAGGGTACTGTGATCACGATTCTTGCTCTCATGAAGTCTGCATTCTAGCAGAGAAAGCAGGTCTTAAACAAATAACTAAAGAAATTTGAGGGTGATGAATGGAATTGTGAGAGCGTGTAACAATACAATTAACTCAAAACAGAGTAAGAAAATGATATTTAAATTGAGATCGAAAATAGGGGAAAATCTAAGGAAGAAGGGTTCCGGGCAGAGAACCTAGTGCATGCAAAGACCAATAGAAATAAAGAATGTGGCAAATTCAAAAAACTGAAAGATCAGCACACTTAGATTCAACAACCTTGAGGTAGAAAGTGATATAGAAATGAACCTGGAAAAGCGGGAAGGGGCTGATATGAATTTTGAATTTATCTTAATAATAAGGAAAAGCCATGATAGAATTTGAATTATTTTATTTTTTTCGTAGTTTTAACTTTTAAGTTGAAGTGGAACACATAAATAGCAAAGTGTAGAAATTATACCCCAGTGAGTTATTACAATGCAAACACTTTTGTGTAACTATTCAATAAAATATTGCAACAAACAATACCAGAGTGAATTTTTTTTTTCAGAGAACTGATTCCATGGTGTGACATATTTCAGATAGTGGATCATTCTAAAGATTTACATTTTCCAAAGATCATTTTCACTGCATAATAGAGAATGAGTTAAGGAGGGATGAAACTTAAAGTGATGTGTATGTAGCATTTTGGGGATTTATTATGTGAACATTTAACTCCTGAAAATTTAATTATATAGGCTAGACAAAGAGAAGGTAGAAAGAACAAGAAATAACACTTTAAATAGCCTGAGATAATCCATTCAATAAAGAGACAGGATACCCCAGAATGAGAAGCCTCTGGGAGACTGCGCTTTCTGTAGTCAGTCTTATCAGAATCTGAGCCTCTCACTGTCTGAATGGCTGAAAGGGTTGACACACACATTTTGACCAGAATTTCTACCGTACATGCTGGCTTTAGAACCCAGCATCAGTTAAAATGACCCCAATGTGTCTAGACATGAGAAGGTGGCTGGTTGTACTAGAGTGGTGGCAGTGACATTAGAGAAGTGAGTAGTGATATACGCTTGAGATAACAGTTTGTGGAGCTGATTGGCTGTGGGGAAGGGTCAGTGCCTAGGTTTCTAGTTTGGACAACCAAGTGGTTGGTCATGCAGTGTATAGCTATAAGAAATATTGAGTGTGGGAGGGAAACAGATTTGCTGGAGAGATTAGAGAACGACCTGTTTCAGATGTGGTGAGTTTCAGACACCAGCCAGATGCTCAGTAGGAAGTTAGATATTATGTCTACTAAGAACCCGAGATGAGAGATCTGGGACACAGTAACTGATGCCACCGGAGTGGTGGGTTCTGAGGAAGAGCGGGTGCAGGGTGGATAGGGTAAGCTGCATGAAGCAGAGCTCCAGAAGAGTCAACTTTTAAGGCAGAGGCCATAATGTGGCACAATGAATTTAGATTGGTACATGCAGTGCTGCCACAAAAAAGTCAACCATCTCTCAAAAGAGACTTCACATAAAACTTTGGATTTCTCTTTTCTCTTCAAAAATCAGAAGATCTGGCCACTCTGGGTTCTATTTGCATGCCTTCATGACAATAATCAGCCGGAGCTAGGCAATTCTCTCCTGAAATCACCACAGTCATCTCAGTCTCCATGGGCCTACATTAACTGTCAGGTTTCTAGAAACACTTAAGCTCCTGACTTAATTTTTTCTCTATGTACATTTGCAGTTGCTGATCAGGAAGCAGCCAAAGGTAAAGCAAGTAATTATCCTTAAATTAAGCTTACAATCTAAGCTGACAATGCCCATCCATCACACTGAAGATGTGAAAGAGGTTTTTTACCTCGACTGCTGACATTATCTTAGCATAGACTGAATTGTACTCACATACCCAGAACCTGTGTTTGGAAGAGAGCTTTTGGTTTGTTGATCTCTCTTCTCTAATTTTATTTTAAACTCTTCTTTTTCTATACAAGATTAGGAAAGGTAGCTATTGCTTCTCAACCTTTTGGCTAAGATGAACTCTAGGAAAGGTAGCTGTAGCCCCTATGGCTAAAGAAGTAAAACAATAAGGTTTTGGATAAAAGAGAAAGCAAAGGGATAATATCTCTCTGGGAAGAGATCAAGTCATCCAGCGAAGTTTAATCAGATGTGTTGCTTTTGTCCTTATCCTGTTCTGTGACATCTATGTTTCAATTTTCCCATGAAATTTTTAATAAAATCAATATTAAAAATATTTTCAAATAAAAGTTTACAAAAACATAACCTGGAAAGAAAATGTGCAGTGGAAGCCGAAGCCCGACGATACTTTAAGTTTACCAGGAGAGGGGTTAGCAGAGTAAAATTATTAAGAACAAGGGCTTTGGAGTCAGGCCAATCTCATTTAGAAATGGACTACTTATTAGACTGTAAAATGGGGTGATGTATTTTCTCAAAACAAAGAAGAAAGAAAATTAAAAAGACAAAAAAAATGGGGGTGATGATATTCACTTCATGAGGTTGTTGTGGGGATTAAATGAGTATGTATGAATGCCCTTTGTACAGTGTCTGCCAAAGCCCGCATTGGCTCAGAGTTCAGGGATTCCAAGCCAGATGCATGAAGTCAACCTGATGACCAGCCAGCTCAAGTTGCTCATTTTCCTTCTGTAAGAGACCATTCTTTGGCTGCCATCTAGGCTCTCTTTTCTCCAAGCTCTGCTCAGGTGAGGGATGTTGACATGGAGGTTAGGAATACTGAACTATAGGCTTACTTTTCTGACATTCTCCACCAAATTTACGATATGAAATACTGTGAAATATTATTTACATGGTGATTTTGTATGAAGTAGAAGCATATATACTATGCAGGGCTTATAAAATATACAGTGATATGTATTATATATGTACATATATGTATATATGTAAATGCCAAGTATTACAAGGATAAACAAGTCAGGTAATGAAAGTGGCAATGTTAAACTTTTTTTTTCCAAAATGATGTTATGAAAATAGTCAATGAAATATTTATTTTTTAATATAAGGAAGAAAACTCTAATGTTAGTACAGCTGTTGCACTAAATTAGTTTCTATCAGGTGGAATGACTTTGGGTGATTATCTTTTTTACCGTCTGTATTAATGGTCAGTGTAGTTAGGCAAACCTGAGAATTAGTCCTACCCCACCTTGATGAAACCCATAACACATGAGACCCCAAGTAACTCCTTTACCATCGAAGCACATAAAATAAAATAACTTCTTGAGAACCCATTTTTAAAATTTATCAGTTTCTGTCAAGAAAATCTCTATTTGTGTATGGAAAAGGCATAAAAGCACATTCTCACTAAACACAGGTTCTGGATGCGGTAGCATCAGACCAAGAGGAAAAGCCATAACATTTTTGACCTTGACATAACATCACCAAGACCTATTATCAGTATTTTGAGGAAAATTTAGATATTAAGATTTAATATAACTTAATTACTCACATTTAATGTTTTTGTAAGATGATATTTTCCACAAGATTGGTATTGGGTTCTCAGTCACTGTACTTGGAAGGGAAGTATTACTTAATACGTGATTGGCTGCTCTGTATGCACTTTGCTAGAAAACAAATGATTCCTGTAGCACTGAAATGGTTTCCAAGGGGATACTGTGGAATCACTTTCCTGATAAGAGAAAATAAAACTCTTTGGTATTGATTTAGGGTGGAAAGTTGATAAAAAGTAGAGGGGCATTAGAAAACGTCAAGAGATTTTTTCTTTCTTTCTTTTTATTACTATACTTTAAGTTCTGAGATACATGTGCAGAACGTTCAGGTTTGTTACACAGGTATACACATGCCACGGTGATTTGCTGTACCCATCAACCCATCATCTACATTAGGTGTGTCTCCTAATGCTATCCCTCCCCTAGTTCCCTACCTCCTGACAGACCCCAGTGTGTGATGTTCCCCTTTCTGTGTACATGTGTTCTCATTGTTCAACTCCCACTTATGAGTGAGAACATGTAGTGTTTGGTTTTCTGTTCTTGTGTCAGTTTGCTGAGAATGATGTTTTCCAGCTTCATCCATGTCCCTGCAAAGGACATGAACTCATCCTTTTTTATGACTGCTTAGTATTCCGTGGTGTATAGGTGCCACATTTTCTTTATCCAGTCTATCATTGATGGGCTTTTGGGTAGGTTCCAAGTCTTTGCTATTGTGAACAGTGCTGTAATAAACATATGTGTGCATGTGTCTTTATAGTAGAATGATTCATAATGCTTTGAGTATATACCCAGTAATGGGAGGGCTGGGTCAAATTGTACTTCTGGTTCTAGATCCTTGAGGAATCGCCACAGTCTTCCACAATGGTTGAACTAATTTACACTCCCACCCACAGTGTAAAAGCATTCCTATTTCTCCACATCCTCTCCAGCATCTGTTGTCTCCTGACTTTTTAATGATTGCCATTTTAACTGGCATGAGATGGTATATCATTGTGGTTTTTTTCTAAGTTTGTATGCTAGCCCATAGATGCCAAATGCATTCTATTTGTTTTAAGAGGCCTAACACAGTACAAGGAAAACAGGTGGGGGTGCAAATACATGCTTCAACATAGAAAATCTTAAGGGTTAAGAATATTGGTTTAATTTCGGGAGTTGCCAGTTTTTAGATATGTGATCTCCAGCAAGTTTCTTTAAATGAAATCAGCTTTTCGATAAATGTATGTATAGTTGCCTAGTTAAAACCACAATTGAATTAATAAATCAATGATGAATTGATGAATTAGAGATGAAAGTAAAGCTGTTCTCTGTGTTAATATGCCACAAGGCATATTAACATTATCATGGTTAAAAAAAAAAAAAAAGATTTTCTTTTTGTAAAGACATCATATTTAGAACCTTTGGTTTCGCTAATAAACTCAAATGTATTTCACGAATGAAGGTAAACCTTAAGAATGCTTACTTTTTAGATTGTGAACTATACTGGTTTCCCATTCATCCTGGAAACATGATCACTTGGCTGGAGAACGTAAATTCCACAGATTTCTGGAGATCAGATGTAGGCATGCAACTAATTTTCATCAAAGCAATATGAAGAGAATTAATTTATGACCTTGACTTTGCTTTCCCCCAAAACCCCATAATTTACTTAAAAAAAAGATTTCTTCCTGAAAATATATTTTATGACATTATAATTAGCTAAAAAGTAATTGATAAGTGAAAGGAAGATTATTCCTGCGCCTGACCCAGTCAAAAGTGATTGAACTGCAGTACAAGCAGATACCGCTCAGGTAATCAACACTCCGAATATAAAGCATGTAATCTCTTCTGAAACAATCAAGGAAGAGTTAAAAGTACAAGCAATGTATTAGTATTATCTATTTGGCAATTAGTCTAGCCGTTCTTATATTCAGGGGAGAGATTGGCAAATTCATGTAGACAGTAGATGTGTCATTAAAAACGGATGTTATGAGTCCTTAAGTCCTAGGAAAAATTAACTTCTGGATTGAAGTCAAAATAGTTTGTTCTGAAAGCATTTATTGCATCAACTTTGCTACTGGTTAAAATCAGGCATTGATTGAGAAATAGGACATATAGTTTTCAGAATATTACTTGTGGAAAAACAAGAAAAGACTTTGGAGGTAGCTTTTAAAGTTTATTTTGTCTCAAACCATGTAAACCTTAATTAAGAGTTTTTAAATATCCAAATACTTTTGTAAGAGAAAAAAGTCTAGACATCTGAAACTAGGTGAATTCTACAAATAATGAAGACTGGCTTTTTAAGTTTTTATGAATTACTAGTTCAATACCTGCCACCATTCATTATACCACAGGGGCTTTGGGCACGTGCTAGAACATATGTATGAAATTAGGAATTTTATATTGATTGTGTAAAATATTAGAAATCACCTCAACCAAAACGCACATTTAAAATAAATGTTATTTTTTTTGTCTTCTTTAGGGAGGAGCAGTGCAGTTTTTAGAATAACAGGAAGAGAAAGTTGCTATCTGTTCTAGACATCTGTTTCATTCTCTTTGGATTTTTTTTTTTTTTTGAGGACTTCAGAAAATTGTGTTAGCTGGAATTTTACTCTTCTTACGATAGTAATTATTTACCAAATGATATTTTCAAAAAACAACCTCATGGAAAATTGGCCTCCTTATATGTGACCAGAGACTGATCATCTTCTGGTGCAATTAATTCATTCTCTAGAGTCAACATAGCAGGTAGAAATTGGCCTCGTTAGAACAAAATGCTATGAGGAATACTACTCACCCAGTTTATTGGTGAAAACCCCAGACAGCAGAGGCTTGAGTATATTTCAGGAGGCTTTCATCCAGTTAACATATTTAATGCATAATAATCTTTGGAGAATTTTTCTAATTCAGGATTTTATGAAGACTGCAGGATTAGCTATATAAGAATAAATTCACATTGAACAACATGAACAACTTTTAAATAGTTATCTTAGGCATAATCTATGCAGTAAAACACAAATGATAGTTCCGTTATTCATTCCTAGTTTCTTTCTTACAAAGACTTGCTGAAAGCCCTGACCTAGAAGCGACTGAGAGAAGATCTTTCTTCACACCATTTCTGAACCTCTCTTTTTTTGGAGTTGTCCAGATTTTATTTGCCTCCGAAATAGACTCTGAGGAAGTAGGTCCCTGCCACCTGCCCCAGCCTTGTCATCTAACCCTCAGAACGAAAATGTAATGCTCCAGCGGCATCGCAGCCCCCACACCATGCTCTGATTTGCTTCTCTTCCCATGCCGATATTGTCCCTTCTTCTAGAAACAGTCTGCTGTTTATTCTGTACTTGGCCAACTCCTCTTTCATCCTTCATGACTCAATCAGGTATCGTCATGCCAAGGATTCTTAAGTTCCCACCCTCCCAGGTCGTGTTAGATATTTCTCCTTAATGCCCTACGTATATTTATGACTAAGTTTGTCACACTTCATTTCATAATAACTTTCTGTGTTTGCATCTGTTTCTCCTGTCTACGCAGGCTGATGAAAGTGGAATCCTGTTGTTTTCATCTTTAAGCCCCAGCCCCTAGCACAGGGTTTGGCCTGCAACACGCAATAAAGCCTGCAGATTTTGCTTCCTGCCACTTTTGTGTAGTTTTATTTACTTAGGGTCCACCTTCTTTAGATATTATTTGAAACTATTTACAACTATCCACAGGTTAGTGAGAAGGTAGCACAATTCTGAAATAAGGTGAAAAAAAAAAAGAAAACCAAAAACAGAGGTAAAACTTAACCAGCAATGAAGTTGAAGCTGAATATGAATTAGCTAAAATTCCTCAAAAATTAGCCTCAAATTTTGCTCCAAGTTTTCTATTAATCCACATGAAACAAAATATTATTTATTTTATTCCATTCTCAATGTTCACAAAATCAATTTCTCAGTAGACACTGTTTTTATTTTTAACAGAATTTTGGGTGTCCAAATGCATTCTTATTATGAAAATTCAGATGACCTTACTATTTATGACTTGGTTTGAGGCACCTGATGAAAGTATTTAAAAGTTCTTTAATTTTATTTATTTATTTTTTGAGACAGAGTCTTGTTCTGTTGCCCAGGCTGGAGTGCAGTGGTTCAACTGCAACTCTGATCCCCCAGGCTCAAGCGATTCTCCTGCCTCACCATCCCAGGTAGCTGGGATTACAGGCATGTGCCACCATGCCCAGCTGGGCATGATGGTGGGCATCTGTAATCCTAGCTACTCGGAAGGCTGAGGCAGGAGAATCGCTTATACCTGGGAAGTGGAGGTTGCAGTGAGTTGAGACCATGCCATTGCACTCCAGCCTGGGTGACAAAGCCAGACTTTGTCTCAAAAAGTCTTCTTATATATCTATATGAATATTATCTAAATATAATACTTAAGTTTAACATTGGCTTTTTAATACTGAAATATGTTCTGTTAATGCTCAATTCATTAAAAGTCTGTTTGTGTCAAGCACTGCGCTAATAACCTGCTCTCCCATCCCCGACACATACCAATATTAGGGATAGAAACAAAATGTAATCAGTTTTTAAATTTTAAGTAAGCCTCTGGCAATGTCTCCTTGCAAAGCCCTTGGCTAATCTGTAAGTGTTATTTTTGTCACTGTTAAAAATATCCTGTGCATTGTTCTAAGAATGATGTAGGTGATTAGAAATGACTGTTAAGTTTTCAGTATGAGTTGAAAAGTGCCAGCTGCCTAGTGGTAGGTGGGGGTCACAATTTCCAGGAGGCCATCGAGCTCCTACTGCTACCAGGATGTGCCCAGCAACCACCAGTGTTTTGGGATGCGGGTGGCCAAATACAATGTCAATAGAACAAACAAGAAATAGCCTGGGAAGTGAGCTGTCATCACCTTCTGATTGTTTATCTTCCCGTTTGGGAGAAAACATTTCTATATTATGCAACCCTTCTGCACCTTAGAGTTTTCTACATTTATTAGAAAGTTGCTTTTACCCCAAATCATATTCATCTCAGAATAATCTTATCACCTTTTTGTCTGTTCTTCTCTGATCCCTAGTGATAAAATTTGCTGGCTATTTAAAAATAAGTTTAATGAAATCTATCTTCTAGGAATGCAAGATTTTGTTTTTCCTCCATATCACTCAGCTAAATTTATTGGCTTTGACATTGACCAGGGGAATATCTGAATCCATGTATTGACGAGTCAGGTGTTACTGGGCATCTCCTCTATTCCTAAGGAATGTTATTAGTTCCATTTTTCATGTTTCCCCAGACAGTAAGAAAATAACAAAAGTGCTCCAATTGAATGTGTGAGGAATCAAGTGTTTTTTTCCTGATTTTATAGCATCTTATTTTGTTACTTATCATCCAAGTGTATGTCCTCCATTAGATAAAAAATTATGGAACAGGTACTATGCCATATAGTTGGAGAGTATGTCATTTTGAAATAATTGGTTAGCCGAGACAGATGCATAAAATAACAGTGATAGGAATTTATTTCCTCCTAATATAAAAAGCAATTGGGAGGCAGGCAATCAATAGCTGGTATAGGCAGCTGCATGCAAACTGAAAGCCCAGCCTTCTTCCAGCACTTGGTTCTGCCATCCCAAGGATTTTACATTTCTGTCCATGGTCCAGGACAGCTGATAAATTTGAGATTGTGGTCTTCCTATTCTTTTGGCGTTAAGCTGTCTTTTCTTTTGTATGACAGTAGAAAATGGGTTTTTTTCTCCATGTTTTTATTTGGCAAAAATTAAAAGTTGGCAAACTTGTGTTCGTGCTTCCTAACCTCCTACACACATGTCCATTCCCCCTTTTAGACAAAGTTTAAACAATTCTAAACTGATCCACGAAATTGAAGTTTGGAAACTATTGGCTTATTGCAAATTGGACATTCACACAGAAACTGGGACGATGAACTAGAAGCATATATTAACTTAATCCTCCTCCTTACATCTAGATATGATCACCATACCAACAGACTGAGTAGCTTTGGAAATGCAGTATGAAAAAGGAAATTAATAACTGCGTCCATCTCCCTTTCTGTAATACAGAAATAATAGTATCCTCATTATATGCTGGTGCTGGAGCATTAAAGAATTTCAATATTATTCTAAAAAAAACACAAATATGACAACTTTTCCAGTTTTTCTGCATTATAGTACACTTGAGAGAGGATTTTAAAGTTAATTGCCTGGATTGAATCAATCCTGGTTCTGTTACTTAGCGGCTATTACCCGTGTGCCTCATGTCTGTTTCCTCATCTGTAAAATGAGGATACAAATACTTCAAAACAGTGGTTGTCATGAGTGATTGTCCTCACCCCCTCCAAGGAGACATTTGTCAAGGTCTGCAGACACGTCTGGCTACACCTTGTGGGCAGAGCTGTGTGACTGGCATCAATTGGGTAAATGAGGGACACTGATCCTACAATGTGCAATGCAACCCCCACTACACAGAAACACCCAGCCCAAAATGTCAACAGTGTTGAGGTTAAGAAACACTACCTTATAGGATAGTTGGGATGATTTAGTTAAGTTACTTGGAATAGGAAAGGCTACCTCAATGTTAGCTACCATGATGACCAAGCTATGTGCTAAGAGTTACATGATTTTCTCATTTAAACAACCCATACTAAAGAGGTATTGCTATCATCACTGTTTTATACGTGAGGAAATTGAGAATTAGGAATGATTAAGTAGTCAACTTGACCAAGATCACAGTTAATCAATGATAAGGCCAGCACTCAAGTCCAGGTTTATGACACCAAAGCCCATGTTTTAAACACTACCTAAATTTACCCCTACATACGACATGTAAATTGGGAGCTCTTTGTTAAAGGAAGTCTACCTAAGTACCCTGTGAATTCAGGTTGTGCTATCTCCAAGTAGCCTGAATCTGAATAATCCAAACCAAACTTTCATTTGGCTTCATTAAATAGAACTAACTCTAACAAAGTTTCCATTTTAGGGGTTCTTCCTTTTAAAATGGGCTTCCTGGTAAATGTCATATACATTGACATCCATTACAACTTCTTCAATTATTACCTTAAAATGATAATCATATTCTCAGGACAACAACAGCTACAAAATTGTGGCACATGTTGCAATAAATAATTTTTGTGCCATCCAGAGGGAGGAGTGTAGGTGACGTTGGAGTTTAGGGACATTTATGATCTGTGGTAAGAATGACTTGACAGATTGACTGAAAACTTTCAGGAATCATTAAGGAAGGAATCCCAGAAATAGAAGCACACTGCAATAGTTAATTTTATTTGTTCAAGAACTCATATTGCAAGCATTAAACCAAGCATAGGCTTTGACTCTGTGAGCCCAAATTCACATATTGAAGAAGATCAGAGCAAACTGCGATTCATGTACATGGATGAAAACTAAAGGCTCAGAGTTAATCACATTGTAGTTTTTAAACTTCTACAGCCTAGGGCTCAGTAGTCACAGGTCTTTTAGGTCCTTCTGGATGTCCCACAGGGTATCTGCACTTTTCTTGAGCTGAGCAACCTCATCATCCTTGAGCTTCTGGTTGATAACGCTGGTTAATCCCCGGGCATTGAGGATACACGGAAGGCTCAGGAAGACTTCATTCTCGATGCCATACATCCCCTGCCAGAACAACAAAGCACTGAGATTAAGACACAGATCCACATGTAAAAATGATCAAAGACAGGAGGCTCAGGTGGGAGGATTGTTTGAGCCCAGGAGTTAGAAGCTTCAGTGAGCTATGATCGTGGCACTGCTCTCCAGCCTGGGTGACAGAGCAAGACCTCAACTCTTAAAGGGGGTACAAAAGAGAATAATTAAAGGTCCTATGCTTCAACAGAAAGACTTGTAGGAAATTTGATAGGCACAAACTCATTCTCTAATCTGATTTTCATCACATACAGGTCCACATTTCCCCAATATTTACGTTTCGAGTTAGGTTTTATAGATACAATATGCAAACATACACTATGAGCTTTAAGTTGCTTAAAGACTTTGAGTTAAGAAAGAAATTTCAGAAAGTGGTAGCCAATCTACAAGGTCCTAGGTAGTAATTAGAGACCATTAAAAGCAAGATTCTTGGACCACCTAAGAATTGCTAAAAAACAAAAGCAAAAACAACAACAACAACAACAACAAAGCAATTTCCAAAACATTTTACCAGTTTGTGTGGGTAATTTATTCAAAGGGTCATTTAACTATACAACTAATCAAATTATATAATTATATTAAACATACTTTAATATGTTTTTTACCTTTTAACTTCAAAAATTTGGTACATACACAAAAGTAGACAGAATAAACAAATTCCTATATATGTACCCTAAGACTCAGTAATTACCCAATTTTTGACACACTTGATTTACACTGACTTGTAGAAAATGAGTCAGTTGTCTTACAAAACATTTTAATATAATTTTAGATTTGTTTGAAAAATAATTTCTACCTGTTTTATGCATTTGCTCCATAGCTTTTGAATTAAACTGTATTTGCTAAGACATCAAGTGCTCTATGAAAGGCAATCTAGAGTTTCGTATATCAACTTTAAATGAAACTCTACTACACTTATTCAGATGATCAATACTTTAAGAATGTACTAAGTAAAGAATCAGTTAATATTTAATTTGCAAAATTATACAAAGAAAAATGACAACATCTATTGAATGTCTTAGAGTCTGTAAGTTATTGCCTTTGTTGACCAAGACTTCTGCTAGAAAATGATAACGGTTTACATAAAACCTTCAGAAACAGAAATAACTGTGAACTATGATGTTATCTGGTCTGAGCCTCTTGAAATGAATCTTTTTCTAGAATACACTGCTGGAAATCATATTATGCTTTGTAGTAGTTTGTCTTACCTTTACCATTGTTGATACGGGATGAATCCTGGATAGATTTTTCAACATGGATTCAATAAGATCAGCCACACTTAATCCAATAGCCCAGTTGGTATATCCTTTTAGCTTGATGACTTCATAGGCACTTAAAAAAATTACAAAGACATCAATGAAATAAGACTCAATCATTACTGAAACCAGACCACCTGAGTTTGACTCCTGTCTTGTGACTAATTATAATCTTGGGCAAATTATCTAAACTTTCTTGCCTTAGTCTTCCCTTCTTTAAACTAGGATATGAATGGTAACTATTTCATGTTTGTTATGAGTGTTAAATGAGTTAATATATATGTAACATGCTTATAACTTTAAGCACTACATGGTAAATATTATATAAATGTTTGATAACATTAGTTTATTATATAAGATTTATACAATAAAGTCACTGTTGTAAAAATATACATTTTCCAATCAATGTAACTTATTTGTAAACATATTTCCAAACACACAAAATCAGGAAACAATGAAAGTAAAAGGACAAAATATATCTCAATTGTGAGGTCACACTTGCCACTGTCACCTAACATATTATAATCAACTAATAAAAATGATGACAATATCTTGCCTAGCAATTTTTTCAACACGAATTGTAGCTCTCAAAACCCACAGAGGCCCTGGTACTTGAGAAGTAGCAGGAATAACTCTAGCTGAGTATCAGAAAATTAGGATTTAATGCAAATGACACCTGAGTAGAAGACCTTAGACCAGTTACATTATCTGGGTAAGCCATAGTGTTCTCATTTGTAAAATAAAGGGTTATGTTAATTGAAATTATAAAGAACTTTTCAACTTTTTTAAGGCTTTTTTTTTTCTCCACATGCGGGTCAGATTCCTGAAAAACAATTACTAAAACTGAACTAAACAAAATGATTCTATATTTGAGACATCAGTTAGTCTTGTTATTAAAACTTAAACACTGTTAGCAATCAGCCAGCAAGTTTATTTATTTTGGGCAATTATGAAACCAAGTGTCTAAGTTTACCTTTCTAAATAAATCAATCTTATTTGTTGAGAGGAGGTAATTTGAAGACTCTTCTCACTTGTTAATTGCACATTTTGCTCCTGTTACCTCTACAACAGACTTAATCCAGAGAGAAAATATTTACTTTCCCTAGGGAGACTGGTATAGCAAGTGTGACCAGTGTAAAAGTCTTATCAGCTTCAAAAGGTAACAGCTGGATAATTACATTAAGAGTTTAAGCAGATAGCCATAGAAAATGTTTATAATTTTATTTAAGTAAAGATGAAATTAATCATCTAAAATCATGCTCCCTTTCACTCACCTTTCAACCACCATCTTATGAACTTCCTTCCAATTTTCACTATCATTGTCAGTTCCCATTTCTGGATTCAATTCCTGAAGAGAAACACCTGCCACATTCACACCACTCCACACAGCCACTGTTAAAAAAGAACATTGCAGATATTTCTGACATTATTCTTAAAACTCTTTTCTTCTTTTAGTGCAATTTCACCTCTGATGCAAGTTACTGAATACCATCTGGAACTGCTCCAAGAAGTGACTCTCCAGTATAGTTCCCCACAAAAGGCTGACATTTGCCTTCAAATAGCAACATTCAGTAATTTTAGTGCAAAGCAGAATTGCTGTGTCATAGTTACAGAGAAAATAAAATTCTTTGCCTCTCTCTAGGTGTGTGAAATCACAAGAGATTCTAGTTGGGAACTATGCTAAACTTTTGGTTTGAGGAATTTTTTACTTTTCTCCCCCATATTTTTCTAATATATGCTTCTTTATTCTAGAGTAAAGAAAAAAAATCCTAGAATAAGACCCAAATAAAGTATAATTATGAAAGTGCAGTAAAAATTATAAATAAGGGTCTACTTATTTTAAGGGTGAAGAGTGTCAGAAAGAACTACACAAAACAGGCCTCTGAATTGGGCCTTGAAACCTAAATTACATATTCCTTAGAGACCTTTGGAGAACATTGTTCCTTCTCCTCCAAAGGTTTCCAAGGAGAACACTAGGTTTGGGATAGAATCTAGTGTGGCTGAAACAGATATGAAGGACAAAGCTGTTTATAGCCAGATAAGATCCCCTTTTAGTTCACAACTTCTGGCAAGTCAGGGTAATTGGACATTTTCACAATTTTTGATGAAAAGTATGAAATATGCATAATCATGTCTAGTGAGCATGGTTTAATTATCTTTCATTTTACATATACAATATAGATAAACATGAAAATTTTAAAGATGTTTTGGGAAAAATAACAAAGTCATAACAGAAAAGAACATTGGACAGGAATCAGAAGACATGATTCTAGCTGTAGTTATGTCACCAGCCAACTAAAAGATCTTCAATAGCTACTTCACCTACTTTATCTTATTTTTTTCTCACTAAAATTAAAGTCGTGAACTAGGGGACATGTAATATCACTTCTCATCTATAGATCTAGAAATGTATAATTATAACTAGCACTTGCTGAACTTTTACTGTACACCTGACATTGTACTAAGTACTTTTTATATAGTACATAGGTGGTATAATTATCTTTATTTTTTAGATGAGGAAACAGGTTCAGAGAAATTAAGAACTCTCGTTAGTCACATTATCTTGTTAAGATGGGAGAGCCGAGCCTAAAATTATGGAGTTGACTAGCTAAAAAACTTCCCATGTTCAAGTTAACCTGATCAAGAGAGACACATAGGACCATTACAATTTAACCGCACAAAAATTCAGACAAGTCCTTGGAGGTAAAAGAATTCTTGCATAGGCAGGGAGGGGTGGCTCACACCTGTAATCTCAGCACTTTGGGAGGCTGAGGCAGATGGATCACTTGAGGTCAGAAGTTTGAGACCAGCCTGGCCAACATGATGAAACCTTGTCTATACTAAATACACAAAAAATTAGCTGGGTGTGGTAGTGTGTGCCTGTAATCCCAGCTACTCAGGAGGCTGAGGCATGACAATTGCTTGAACCTGAGAGGCAGACGTTGCAATGAGCTGAGATCACACCACTGCATTCCAGCCTGGGTAACAAGAGCAAAATTCTGTCCCCCCGACCCCCATCCCCAAAAAAGAATTCTTGAATAAAGTGTTATGATGTGTCAGAAAAAAAGGTCAGCATTATTGTACTAAAAAGCACAAATAAATTATACTAGAATTTCAAGAACAACTTCTTACAACACCAAGATAAACCCTTTACTAAAATTGCATTTCAAACTCCCGCTGAATTCAAAAGAAGATTTATATTTTGACCTTATTGGGAGAAAATAATCCTTTACATATGTGGCAGAAATAAATTTAGTCAAATAAAACATTTATAATATAGTTTTTAATTGTCTCACCATGAAGCACTAAAAACAGTGTAATGTGATTTTAATGTTGCTCTTTCTAGAATTACTGATTTATGTACAATTATTTACTTCGATTTAAGTCCCTAAAGAAAATATTTAGTTTTATCATACAATCTCTTACTAAACAATTGAGTCATAATTAATAGTTTATTAAAAGTAAGATTTCATTTCAGGTAAGGATTACTTTACATTATAGAAGAGTAGACATAATTCATTCCACCTTCAACAAACACAATGGATGTAATTGCTCTGTCTACTGAAAAGTCCTAGAAGCAAAAATATACCAGTAGCACAAGCACACCTATGCCCTGATCTTGGTTTCTAATTACCATTGCTTGCTAAAAGCAAGCAGGCTCATTAAGAAAACAGCTGATTCTAGTGCTGGGCAGGGAAAACTTCAAAACGAGGCTGGTGCCACTTATTGTGAAGGAAGTGCTCAAAAAATGATGGGACAAGTAACAAAAGACATGAGTCAGTTTGAAAAGCCTGTAACTTGTCAAACTGGGATAACTTGAGGGTTACAAATAATAGTGACAGAATATCTGGGGCATGAGATAAAAATCTGAGGCCACATTGATATCAACAAATGAATAAAGAAAGAAGAAAAAGTTCTGACTTACAGTACAATGCAACTAACAAATATAGAATAAGTGATGGAATTAGTAGATCATGTTTGACAACTATCATGGTAATCGATTATTTAACCACAAATCACTAATAGATGCTAAACTTGGCAGAGAAAATCTGATGACGAATCAGACATTTTCCTCGACAGTATCAAAACATCTTCCCACAAATCACTTAAGGAAAAGTAATAACTTCACACAGAGTAACCTAGCAAAATACAACCTTGACTCACTTATCACAGTTATTCTCATTAGTTTTTGGCCACACTGACATCATATGCCTTTGGATGTGATGCCATGAGAAAGCTATAGGGTCATTTCTGTGGTGTTTGTACCAAAAGTACACAGCTCAACCTAATGATAAGGAAACAATCAGCAAACCTAAATTGATGGGCATTCTACCAAATAACTCACCTGACTTTTGAAAAACGTCAAGATCATGAGACACAAAGATAGACTGAGAAATTGTTCAGAATGAAGGAGGCTAAGGAGATACAATAGATGTAATGTGTGAACTTAGAATGGATTCTGAATTAGGAAAAAAGCCTTAGAGGAAACTACTGAGAAAGTTGGTGAAATGTGAATTAAGGGACTGCGGATTAGATAATACTCTATCAGTGTTACATTCCCCGACTTTGATAAGTGTACTGTGATTATGAAAAAGAAAATCTTAGTTTTGAGGAAATACATAGTAAAGAACTTATGGAGAAAAGTGTAAGAGAACTGATTTATGCTTAATTCATCGGGGTAAAAATAAATGATAGATAGAAAGACAGAGGAATAAATGATAAAGTAAATTGGAATAGAAAAGTAACTTATTTTTGCAACTATTCTGAAGTACATCAAAGTCTATAAAATTTGAAATAAAACAAAAAATTCAAAATGGCAAAACCAGTATCGTAGGTATTTTTTTTGTTGTTTTACCACTTGAGTCGCCATGTTCCCCCAAAATCCATCCATGGCAGCTGCTGGGATGAATGCCAAGTTTTTCAGCCATAAGGTAGCGAAATCTTGCAGAATCCAGATTACATCCACTTCCAATCACACGGTGTTTGGGTAATCCACTCAGTTTCCAGGTAACATATGTAAGAATGTCCACTAAAAATTTTGGAAATAATATATGTAAGTAAACCAAAGCCAGCTTCAACTGTTATGCAGCTTGGGGTGCCCAGGCTTCCCTTTCCCCACTTCCCCATGTCCCAAATGAAAGAAATGTGACCAGAAAGATGTAAATACTAACTTTTCATAGTTAGAGATAACAGGAATGAGAGAGATAAAAAGAAACTTTTAAGCCTTATATGAAGATAGTGAGACAAGAAAAATGCAACACTCTTTTACATTTGCATTATTATGTGAAACAAGAATACATAAGAACCTTGCAGATTAACTTAAAGTTGAAAAAAATGAAACAAGCTGAATCAGATTGTCACTTAAGTTTCCCCCAATTTTAACATTCCATAATTATGATTGTCATCATAAACAAAGAAATCTTTGATTACTAATGTACCTAATCCTGCTACTATAAATTTTTCTGGGCATGAGATACATTTCAGTAAACAATTATGATAATACATAGTATTAAAAATTTCTATTTAATAAAAGAACATCTATGCTCCTAAGAACCTTTGCTCCAGTGTAGCATATAGCCTTGAAACTACAGAGAAAAAACTTTTGCTGTTCCAGACAGGATCACAGCACTTGCAGGCTAAGCTGTAAAAAGTAAAAACTGTGCACACAAAGAAGGTGAAGAGCTGAAAGTTAATCCAGCAGCCTCCACCCCCACACTCATCTGTAGACAATGGCTGAGATAATTCAAGGACATTTGGTACAGGATAATTTTTCCTTGCCAACTTTGATTCAGCGGAAGTGACTCCCTGGAAAATCCAGCTGTGAAGCTGTATCCAGAAAGTTGCATAATCATTTAGCGATGCCTGACTGAGGCACAGGATGCATTAACTCACTATATGCTAGCTGCTTGTCATTCCTGTTCTACATCTACCTGGCAAACATATATATGTATGAGAAGTTTTATATCTAAGACTGAACCATTTCACAAACTCCAATCTGGGTTTGCAGAGAGTAAAAATATGGAAATAACTTCTGATCTTGCTGGCTCCCAATATTCAAGATGCTGTGGGCCGGGCGCGGTGGCTCAAGCCTGTAATCCCAGCACTTTGGGAGGCCGAGGTGGGTGGATCACGAGGTCAAGAGATCGAGACCATCCTGGTCAACATGGTGAAACCCCGTCTCTACTAAAATTACAAAAAATTAGCTGGGCATGGTGGCGTGTGCCTGTAATCCCAGCTACTCAGGAGGCTGAGGCAGGAGAATTGCCTGAACCCAGGAGGCGGAGGTTGCGGTGGGCCGAGATCGCGCCATTGCACTCCAGCCTGGGTAACAAGAGCGAAACTCCATCTCAAAAAAAAAAATAAATAAATAAATAAA
>NW_022436942.1:7338287-7413499 GCF_009761245.1 Sapajus apella | reverse complement strand
AAAAAAAAAAAAAAAAAAAAAAAGATGCTGTGGGGATTCCCCTAGCTCTTATTCATAATCTTTCTCTATGTGAAGTGTAAGAGATAATCAATCCATTTTATTTACTATTTTACCAATGTAACTGCTATGCTCACCAACATGCAGTGAGTTTGGTGGCAACTACAGACAAAAGCAGTGTCAAATGGAGCACATTTTAGCTGTTAAGGCTAAAAAAGTGCATTCTTTCTAGTCAGAAGCTTTAATGTTCACACTGTAGATGTAAGTTAGACAGGAAAGCAATTTTTAAGTCAGAGCATTTGGTGTTAGCATGTATTTGTCCATCAATACAGTCTATTTCTATCTTTAAAACAGACTTGTTTAATGGCTTTCTTATATGCCGCTTTTTAAGGTTGATCTGTTTCAATTCTTTGTAATGGGATTTTCCAGAAGGCAATAAGTCAAATATGTTAAAATGTTTCTTACAAATTGAAACTACATTCAAATGTTTCATTCTGCATCCCAGGATAATCCTTAAATTTTTTTTTTTTAAAGTCTTTGGAACCTATAACCAAGCCAGATGAAGCAAAAACACGAAATTGCTTTTTCTAAAAAAAAATTGATTATGTTTTTAAATTTATTTTTTTGAAAAAGAAGAAACAGAAAGAGGGGCTGGGCATGGTGGCTCATGCCTGTAATCCCAGCACTTTGGGAGGCTGAGGTGGGCGGATCACCTGAGGACAGGAGTTCGAGACCAGCCTGGCCAACACGGTGAAACCCATCTCTTTAAAAAAAAAAAAAAGAGAGAGAGAGAGAAGGAAGAAGGAAGGAAAGGAGGGGGAGAGAGGGAGGGAAGGGGGAGGAAGGGAGAAAAGAAAAAAGAGAGAAGGAAGGCAAAAGAAAGAGAAAGAAAGGAAGAAAGGAAGGTGTTATGAAATTGCTTTACATAAAACTCTTCTCACATTTTTCAAACATTTGGTGTTTGCAAACACCACTAAGGCCAATAAAAGAAGACATGTAAATTGCTTCTATAAGTGAATACTGGGACTGATTTTAGTCCAAAACAACAACAACAAACACCCCAAAACACTGAACTTAACAGAACAGAGACTGACAGTATTACAATAATACCTGGGTTGGAAACCACAATTATGATGCAATCAGGACTGTACTTGACGATCTGAGGAATAATGAATTTGAAGACATTAACGTTTCTCTGCACCAGATTGAGACGACTCTCCCCCTCTTGCTGACGGACTCCTGCAGTTACCACTACAATCTTAGAATTGGCGGTCACGGAATAATCTTTAAAAAGAGAGGCAAAAACCGTACTTTAAATGCAGCTGTTCAATAAAACATATCCTATATGATATGCTCTAAAAGCCTAACCACACATAAGATGCTAGGACAGATATGTGAATTAAGTTTTCTGTATTGTAAGGGTTTGAAGTTTAATGTTTCTGTGGCTTCTTTCTTCTCCCTTGAACTACACTGCAATAATCCAAACATCAAAATGCCTCAGAAAATAAAGATGACCCCAAAATGTTTTTGGCTATGAATTCAATGAACCATCGGGAATAAAATGAAGTGTAAACAGTGAATCCAATAGGTAGCCAAAAAAAAGAAAAAAAAACAAAACTGAATCAATTTTAAGTTACTTTTATCTTAAAAAGTTAAATTTAGGAAGGGCAAAAGGCACCAAGTGTTTGGTTTTGTCTGGAAACTAAAACTTGGATTTCTAATACGTTTGTAGGAAGTTTATTTACTTTTTATCACTGCAAGTTTTCCAGGAGATTTTATTTTTTTCTTAAGGAAGTGTGTGCTTTTTAAAAATATACAGATACTGCAATTTGATGTGATCATTTGACTCAATAGTTATGGATGATTCACATAATTAAGCTGGATTACAGTGTGCCTTTTGATGGTTACTAATACTTTGGTTCCTCTCCCATAAAATGGAGGTAATTATAGTCCCTACATTTCATAAGGTTGTTGCAAAGATGAAGTTAGATGAAATAATACGTGCAAAATATTTCACATGGTGCCCAGAATGTCACAAATTTATAAATAATAGCTATTATTTAGTTTTTTTCAAGGCATTGAAATTACCTTTTACCAATACTTTAGGGGTCGAAAACATGCCTGTTCTCAGATACATATAAACAAGCCATTGTAACACAATAGCCCAAAATGTTACATATAAAATGTGTAGAAGGAATGTGGGAGAGGGTTAATAGAAGTGATACTTCAGTTTAACCTTGAGGATTAACTGGACCCAGAAGAAAAGAAGAAACTGCCAAACCAGATTCACCAGGATGGGAAGGCTAATTTTATAACAGAGACTGAGGGAGAAGAGGAGGATGGTGAGGCATGAGGAAATGCAGGTTGTATCCAAATTGAGATCTGTGCAGGCCGTGCTAAAGGTTTTAGAATGTAGACAAAGGTTTATAAAAAGACAGGACATTTTTAAAGAAAAGAATGCATCCAAACTTTCATTTTAGGGAATACATCTGTTTTAGGACAAAGATAACTAGTGTGGAGTATGGAATACATAACCATTTTCTACAGATACTTCCAATGGGAGAATGTCAATTTGCTATGTGTATATAGTAGCAGTATCAAGTGGGTTTCTAGAAATAGATGAAAGAAAATTGGCCTATAGAAGAAAGGTGGTAAGATAAACCAAATAATGCTATAAATCCAATTTGTTATTTCCTCTTAGTGACATATCAATGATCATTTATGGCTAGCAAACTCATTTTAGGTAGCTGTCCATTAATAAATGAATATAAAATATATTAGAAATAAAAAGTAGAATATAGTAGAGAAATAAGAGCTTTTTATAAAATGAGGAAAAAGGGGAAAACAGTTTATAATTACATAACAATTGGAAATAATTTGAATTTACTAAACTAGATTATAAATATTTTATTAACAGGTATTGAAATATTGAAATACCTGTTCCAAAACTTCAACTTTTCCTACTTAAAAATACATCTATTATGCTGTAAGATGCATTCTAAATGTATTTTTGGGGACATGAAAAAAATTAACATTTGTTCACTTTGGGCATTAAGTGAAATTACCTTTATCTGCCACAATTTTGGGTGTCTGAAGAAATAAGCTCCCGTGCTGCAGATCCATCATTTCTCCTTTAAGTTTATCTTCCAAAACATCCACAAGAGCAAGTTCATCAGCCAGAGACTGTAAATGCAAAAACAGGCATTAGAATCCTAAGCCACTCTAGGATGCCTCGGCTCAAAATCTAACCCAAAGAAAGATCTTTACATGGCTAAGCACCAAAGGTCAAAACATCTTAAGAATTTTACCATGAAATAAGATACTCAACTAGGATTCAGTTCACGTGATACAAACTATATTTTAAGAGCATATAGACTAAAAGATTCATTATGAAACCAGCTTAGTTCAAGAGTAGGCCCAGTGAATACAAGTCTACATATTAAGAGGGAATGGTGAAAATAAAAATACACTCGGGCCCAGAAACAACCTTGGGCAATGTGTCCATCCTTGAGGTCACCCCAATTTAGAGGTTTTCTGAGGGTAGATTTGGCTTAAATCACCAGGAGTGTGAGTTTACTTTAGGGTAGGATTTGAAACCCAAGTTGAAGCTTAGAATCTTCGGGTCGGCTCTGATCCACTCAAATGTCTTAATGGGGGAAGGAAGGAGAGTTTTATGGACAGAGTCTAGGATTGGGAGATTTTTTTCACAGGTGATCACTCCAAATGTGTGCCTGAGACTTGCCCAGTCTCATATTTCTTTTGTTTTCTATTCCAGTTGTCATTCTCTGTCCCCTATCCCAAATTAAATCTAATGAATATACTATTTAATCTTGATTGAAATATATATATACATATGCGTATATATATATATATATATATACATATATATGGAGAGAGAGAGAGAGAGAGAGAGAGAGACAGACAGAGTCTCACTCTTGCCCAGGCTGGAGTGCAGTGGTGCAATCTTAGCTCACTGCAACCTCTGCCTCCCATGCTCAAGTGATTTTTCCATCCTCAGCCTCCTGAGTAGCTGGGATTACAGGTGTGCACCACCATGCCCAGCTAATTTTTGTATTTTTAGTAGAGATGGGGTTTCACCATGTTGCCCAGGCTGGTCTTGAACTCCTGACCTCAGTTTCAGCCTCTCAAAGTGCTGGGATTATAGGCATGAGCCACCACCCCAGGCCTGGAATCATGTTTTTTTTTTTTCAATATTCTTGGAATCTCTACATAAAAGTGGAAGAAAAAAAGGGGAAAAAAAAAAGGTGTTGGTCTAGACACATCTAAACAAGCTGTCAGCTATGAAATTCCATTATCTTATGGAAGTCATAATTTATAAACTGTTTAAAAAGTGGTTATCCCTCCAATTGAAACATCACCAGAATCCTTGCTTTTATTATTTTTATGGCTGGTAGCAAAAATGTCAGCTAAGTAGAATATATCAATACGGGGGCCCAGTTAAAAATGCCAATACAGTCATTCCTCAATATACAATACTCAAGGGATTGGTTCCAGAACAACTGAGTGTACCAAAATCTGGGTTTAAGCAAGTATACAAAATGACAGTATTCACGGGATGTGAAAGACTCTCCACATATTTGGGTTTTGCATCCCCTGAATGCGATTTTTTCAATACATTTTTGGTTAAAAAAAATCTGCCTGTAAGTGAACCTACCCATACTGTTCAAGGGTCAACCTATTCTAAGAACAGTAGTGTGATCAGCTACACAGGTGAAAGGTGTAGGGTGTTAATTGGGGGTGGGGGGACGGGACGGGACACAGAAGTAACCGGAGTTCAGGAAGCACTGTGAAGAAGGTGGAGTAGCTCAGGCGGCAGGGGCCACCAGAGGGAGATGCAGCAGAGAGCTGGCAGACAACGAATAAGAAAAGCTGACCTACTTAGCTTGCTAGATAAAGCAGGTCTCACTCCCTGTACAACAATGAATAAACACTGTCGTTTGTTGCTAAAATCTAAGTGGCTAGCTGGTCTCATGAAGTGAGTTACAGTGGGCTTGCTTGTGAGGGTTTCTCTTAGACTGAGAGCGTCCTGATGGCTGAATGAGTCCTTAGTTCTGAGCAACCAAATTACTTACAGATTTTTGAAACGACCGTTCTGCGAGTTGGGGATCACATAGAAAACATTTCTTCATTTCCAGTTATATCAAATACTGGCATTAATTTTTATCTATCTTTACTTAAACCGTTTTGACACCTTTAAAGCTGCTTTTGTTGCTTTGCAACCTCTGATAAGAACACACAAAATTCTCATTTGTGTTTTTTAAGTCCTAAATTAATGCAATATAACTTAATAACAGCTGTAATGGTTCTATTAAGGTACTGAGCACTGGGAATATCATTCTTATTTTAGTAACATCACATGTGTGCTGCAGAAGTCAACAGGGCAAAACAATTGAGTGCTTAAGTAGAAAAGGATGTCACAGGATCTCAGATCCTGTCTCTCTGTTTCAGTGGGTGTAGAGAATTGCCTGAGTAGTGCATACTCTGCTGATAAGGAAGGAAGAGATCCAATACTTAAATAATAATAATTGAAACACCAAATTTAGCCGCATCTGCAGCACTATCCCGCAAATGGAGAGACGTGCAAATAGAGGATGTGTGACTAAGTACCGGTGCTGCTGTTTGGCTTACATAAATCTCCCTCTGTATTCACATATTTTATAAAATGAACTTACCATATATATAATTCACTTAAGCTGTAAGTATGTTTAAAATGTTTGAAAGAGCAAGATTTAGATTAACTTAAAAGCAGTATTCTTTTTGCGGATCAGGGTCAGTTATATACCAAAATACTATTTTTGAAGGCTTACTATAACAATAAAACTGCTTTTAAAAACATGTTTATTTTTACTCCTGTGACAGACTTAAAAAAAAAAAAAAAGGCTTTTAATCTAAAGTCTTGTGTGGAACAGACACAGCCATATATTCCGCCTTTTCTTCCTCCTAAGTAATACATTACTATCACCAGTGCCTTAGTATTTGATGGTTTTTATATCCAAGTGTTGGCTGGGCAAGGTGGCTCATGCCTGTAATTCCAGCATTTTGGGGGACTGAGGCAGATGGATCATCTGATGTCAGGAGTTTAAGACAAGCCTGACCAACATAATGAAACCCTGTCTCTACTAAAAATACAAAAATTACCAGGGCGTGGTGGCATGCACCTGTAGTACCAGCTACTTGGGAGGCTGAGGCAGGAGAATCACTTGAACCCGAGAGGCAGAGGTTGGCAGTAAGCAGAGATTGTGCCACCGCACTCCAGTCAGCCTGCATGACAGAATGAGACTCCATCTCTCTCTCAAAAAAATGCATCTGTATATATATATATATATATATATATATACACACACACACACACATTTGCATTTTTTTGCATAATATCCAAGTGTTTAGTATATGTAAAATTTGTGGGAGGAAAGGGTACAACCTTTCTCAAACTGTTAACTAAATGGACAAGTGCCATTTATTCAATAGTTTGTGTTTCTTCCCCTCCGAAATGCTACTTTTATATTATTATTAAATACTATTTGAGCATGTTTCTGGCTGAAATGCCAAACCTGGCTTGTACAAATACCAAATTTTAATTATGTTTTACTTTTAAGCCAAGTCTTGCACTGCAAAACTACTTTGCAATTTGTCTGTACATACCTTGCTCCTCCTAAGAGCTTTGTTATCTGTGCTCGTACTACAAGAACATGGCTACAGGCTACTGAAGCAAAGATAAACCTCAAACCACAGACAGACTTAGAAGCTAAGGATCTAAGATAATCTTGTCTGGAAGTTCTTCATGACCCTTACAACATGATGACTTAGACATTCAGCTCTTCCTCTTGGTGGCTAAAATGTAGAGCTTGAGATGGCTCAGGCTCTACATTTTAGATGGCTGAGATGGATAATGGGGCAAAAGTAAAGTCTGGCAGTAGAATATATAAAAAAATCAAAAGCTATGACCAAAGTTTGACAAAATATGAGTGCACCTTATAAGTAATAGCAGGAAATAATCATTTATTTATCATAGAAGTGCCTGGCAACCTACTACTCAGGTACACACTTATGATAAAGTCTCTGCTGCGATAGAATGCATCAGGAAGTAAACAGGAATTAAACAAACAAAAAATCTGGTTAATCTCTGAAGTTACAAGTGCTCTGAAGTGCACAAGGCAGTGAGATGTTGAAACTATAGGAAGGAAATTTATTTTATATGGGAAGGCAGGGAAGGACCTGCCTGCAAAGGCATGCATTTGCAGTAAGATCTGAATGATAAGAAGGGGTCAACCCTGTGGCCTAGGGAAGGACATTCCAAGTGAAGGGAAATGCAAGTAAAGGAGTTTAAGCAAAAATGAGGTTGGTATTTGGGAGGCAGAAGGTAAATAGAAGAGACGAAGTCAGAGATGGGACCACCACGTCGCACTGGCAGGTCTGTTGCGTCTGTGCGCATGGTGCCCCCGGAGTTGGGTGCTCCATTGCTTTGCTCTGAGAAATGCGCAGGGAGGGATCTGTGAGGCCTCATAGGATTTTATGTATGTGTGTAGCATACGTGCACTGTAAAATGACTGGAAAGTTTTGAGTAGGGGAGCCACTAGTTTTATGAAAGCTCCCTGTGGTTTATTACGTCAGCAATGGGCTGCAGAGAGTAAGCAAAAGCAGAAGCCAAAAATAATCGAGTTTTCATATGGTGGGACACCGTACTAGGGAGCCTTAGGGGGCTTTGCAAGACTAGCTACCGCATGTCCCTACTCAACTTCTCTGATGCTATACTTTTATTTAACTTCTGGGGGCAAAGTACACCATCTATGAGCTCAAAAAGGCCAGACCTGGCATGTACTCTCTGCATGATCTTAGGTGTTTTGCTTTTGTTTTTTTCAACAATAAGGTATAGATGACAGTATCTTCTGACAGTTTCCAGAAAGGAATAAATGAAGTAATATACAAACACCCACATACAGAGTTATTTTCCTTTCTCTATTGAGCTAGTGGAATTTCTAATCTTTACCGTGTATTAACACAATTTTGAACCACTTTTATTTCTACCCATTAAAATAATATTTAGCCATTTTCAATTGGTTAAGTCATCTTTCAACAAGTCAATCATTCTTTCCTGTATTTATGTTTTCAAAAATATTCTTCATTATATAGTCTCCACATAATTTCTAAAGCAATGTACTCCATTTTGCTAAAGATAAAGGGAAGAGGAACAGTAGATTGAAAACAGGAATCAGCTGGGCGCAGTGGCTCACACCTGTAACCCCAGCACTTTGTGAGGCCAAGGCAGGCGGATCAACTGAGTTCAAGACCAGCCTGGCCAACATCGTGAAACCCCGCCTCTACTAAAAATACAAAAAAATTAGCTGGGTGCGGTGGCAGGTGCCTATAATCCCACTTACTCAGGAGGCTGAGGCAGGAGAATTGCTTGAACCTGGGAGGCAGAGGTTGCAGTGAGCCAAGATCACACTATTGCACTCCCACCTGGGCAGTAAGAGGGAAATTTCGTCTCAAAAAAAAAGAAAGAAAAAAGAAAAACAGAAATCACTCTGAACCTGAAGATTCCAAATCTGTTAGCAGCAGGGCCTAGTCTCTAAAGCCCCCGAGCTGAGCCGAAGTGTTACCTAACTCTAGGTACAGTCTCAATGAAACTGTTTACTGAAGAGAATTTAAAATTTGCAATTACAACAATCCTAGAGGTACTTCTTATAGAATCATGGTAGCTCAGATGTAGTTTCCTGAAAGGTCCAGATTTTGAGATTAACAAAAGAAAAATCTTTAGCTAGTATTTAATTAATACATTTATTTTTCTAAATGCTAGCATTGAATAAAAAGAAAATTGTAAAGTCACTATGGCAAAAAATTCAGAGCGCAGTTCAACATACAGCCCTTCCACTTCCATGTGTGAGACTGTGGACGGGCCCTTTGAGCATTAGCCATGTCATCCAACACCAAGCATATAAACAGTTCCTATCTCCTACGGTTATTTAGGAGAAAGCATTTTCATTTTATCTTTGAATATGGCAGGTACTCGATGGTTTTTTCCAAAGCTGAAATACTTTTTGTTTTTATTGGTATGAACAGTGTGCACGAAATTGTGGTTATTTAAATTCCCTGTAATCTAGGAAGCTGCTATCCTAAATGATAGTTACCTAGTCAACTGAAGCTAGCTAGAAGGAAATGCAAAAGGATAAAACTTTCATTGGTGTGTACTATGTTTTTTAGCTTATTTTTTTTGATAACTGTCTCTCAGTAAAGTTTCAGTTTGCTGGTTTAGAATTTAAACTTTGAGAACAGAAATGTGCTTGGTTAGGGGTTATTCAGACAGGCTTTACATATGACACAAAGGGACAGTGTGTTCTGAAGGCAGGCAGCGTTTTTGTTCTTGTTCCTACATTTAAGGCAGCCATCAGAAGAAATAAGGAATCAGTTCAGTGAGATAATAAGGAAAGGGCTTCTTTCCTCAAGTATTTGAGAACTAAAGAAAGTATAACTTTGGTTTGAACTATAAGGGATACATAGGAGGTAAGGCAAAAAGCTTATAGAGGTACGCAGGAAAAATAGAGCCTTGAGAAGTGGATGGTGATAACAGTATGGTATTAGTGTTAAATCTCCTGATGTTGATAATTGCACTGATTATCTCAGAATATGTCCCACTCTTAGGAAATGTACTCTAAAACAGGGGTCCCCAACACCCAGGTCATGGACCAGTACTGAATCTAGAGAATCTAGCTAATGCCGGATGACCTGAAGTGGAACAATTTCATCCCCAAACCATACCCCCACCCCAAATCTGTGGAAAAATTGCCCCCCAGGAAACTGGTCCCTAGTGCCAGAAAGGTTGGGGACCCGCTGCTCTAAAGGACTTGGAAGTAAAGGGCAAATATCTGCAATTTATTTTCCAATGGTTCAGAAGAAAGCCATATATAGGTAGATATAGACACATGTCATGGACATATGTATCTATTTCTATAGATCTCTGTATCTATAAATCTATCTATAAACACACATACAAATATATGTATATGTACATATGGTGAGAAAGCATAAAGAACAAAATGTTAAGAATTGGTAAATATAGGTGAAGTATTTGTGAAAGTTTTATGTTTTTACTATTCTTACAAATTTTCTGTAAATCTGAAATCATTTCAAAATAAAACCATTAGGTAAAAGTTTAAGGGGCATAATAGGATATTCCTACAACCTCAAAAAGCCATGCACGGCACAGATTACTTATTAATTAAAGGAAGGAAAAGGATCTTTGCATAGAGAAGGCTTACCGTGACCACTTTAGCCAGGGGATTAAGTTCAGCAGTACTGAGACAAGTTAAACATCATGTGCCTCCTGATGGTCTGCACAGAGAAGGACATGACATCACCTAGTCCTAACCCCACCCAAAAAATTCAACCCGAGCTAAAATTACAAGAAAACCTCAGACAGACAAATTGAGGGACATGCTACAGAACCCACCTGGATGCTACAAGAATGTCAATGGCACAAGAAACAAAGAAAGTTTGAGTAACCGTTCCACATCAGAGAAGAATGAAGAGACATGACAAGTATATAAAATTCATTATCTGGAACTGAGGTGAAAATAGTTATAAATGGCATGATTCTGACAACATGGAGAATTTTAAATGTTAATAGTGTATATTGGATGACAGTATTGCATCAGTGTTAAAATCTCTAAGTGTAGTAACTATTATGGTCAGATAGGGAGAATGTAATCGTTTTAGGAGATACATGATTAGATATTTTAAAGTGAAGTGTGATTACATCTAGGACTTTAAATTGTTCAGGAAAAAAGTCTTTGAAAGATATAATAAAATCCCAAGGTGCCCTAAGAAACTGTGTACACATGCTGAACTTCTCTATCATCTATGGTGTTCTTGAAATGTACCTTTCCCAGAATGCTGATAGCACACGCCATACCAACTTGTCCAACACCCACTACAGTGATCTTATTGTTTGGGACTGTTGTCTCTTCTTCTGCAACTGGTGCAATGAGTTTTTCCTTAAGAGTTGCCATTTTGCACTGCAAGGAAAGAATCAAAACATTACACATGTATCAAATAGAAATTATCCTTAAACTGTTACTGTTGCAATTTTCAATTCAAGTACAACTTAAAACCAGCCTAATGATATTCTAGAAAGCAGAATATATTTTAAAGAACCACAAAACCCATTTAATGGAATAATTCGTTAAGGTAAAAACTTTCATGAATGAAGCCCATGAGAATTCTTCTCTTCAGCCTATGATTCCATGTGTGTAAATGTAATAAGTTGTGAATATTTCTGGTTAAAAAAACTGTGAATATCTTTAAATTAGCTAATTTGTTTCTGTTTCCCCTATGAAAAGAATGTACATGTAACTACGTAAACTAAGTTTGGGTCTAGTATTAACTTATATTTAAGCTTGGATAAAAAGAATAAACAGCCAATTATAAACATCATTTCTACTACCAATGGTTATTTTCATTCTTGGAAGATAGGGACTGTTTCTTCTACTTTGTCTGACATAAAATGTGTTACAGAGTACTGGACATAGAATGTATACTTTTTTTTTTTTTTTTTCTTTGAGTCGGAGTTTCGCTCTTGTTACCCAGGCTGGAGTGCAATGGCGCGATCTCGGCTCACCGCAACCTCAGCCTCCTGGGTTCAGGCAATTCTCCTGCCTCAGCCTCCTGAGTGGCTGGGATTACAGGCACGCGCCACCATGCCCAGCTAATTTTTTGTATTTTTAGTAGAGACGGGGTTTCACCATGTTGACCAGGATGGTCTCGATCTCTTGACTTCGTGATCCACCCGCCTCGTCCTCCCAAAGTGCTGGGATTACAGGCGTGAGCCACCGCGCCCGGCCAGAATGTATACTTAATACATAGTGACAATAAAATGGCAATGAATATTTTTTATGAAAGTCTGCAAAAATATCACCCTGAATTATTTTTAGGGCACCCAAGAAGCTTCTTGGAAGGTAGGTAGACATTTAATACATTGTCCTTTCAGCGGATCACATTAGGTGAATATCAGCCTCTGAACCAGTTTCTGTCTAACCATCCAAACTAAAGCCCCCAAAAAGTTAAAGAAAAATTAAAAAAAAAAAAAAAAAGAAACCTGTTGGAAAATGAATGATCTGTACAGTAATACCAAATGTTATTTGTGTTATCAGATAACCAGATGTGTTTTCTTGGTAACTGAAAAAAATAGCAAAATCTATTGAAATAAACATCAATTGCAGGGCAATTTATAGTACACTAAATGTATACCACTCTGCCTTCTTGAACTGAAAATGCAGAGGGCAAGTATTTTCTTCATAATTATAATAACCCTTTGTAATGTCCATTATTTTCATTTGCTTTTTACTTTTCATGTCAGACTGTCGCATCTGAGGCCACCATACCTGTCTCAAACTGTGCCAACGCTTCGTCTAGTTTTTTTTCGTTTTTTTTTTTTTTTCTGAGACGGAGTTTCACTCATGTTACCCAGGCTGGAGTGCAATGGCGCTATCTCGGCTCACCGCAACCTCCGCCTCCTGGGTTCAAGCAATTCTCCTGCCTCAGCCTCCTGAGTAGCTGGGACTACAGGCACGCACCACCATGCCCAGCTAATTTTTTGTATTTTTGGTAGAGACGGGGTTTCACCATGTTGACCAGGATGGTCTTGATCTCTTGACCTCGTGATCCACCCGCCTCGGCCTCCCAAAGTGCTGGGATTACAGGCTTGAGCCACCACGCCCGGCCTCGTGTAGTTTTTAATTCTAATCTGCAACGGACTAAGCAATAAATCTGGTTTATTAACTGTATATGTAAAGTAAGAGTTAGCCAAACTCTGAGTTGGAATAAAGTATCTAAATTTGGAGACAACTGTATAACAACTATTATATTTTATAGCTACTCTTTCTCCAAAAAATTTTCCCCCACCTTAAGGATAAAAGTAGATTCTTTCCCCTTTACAGATCACACAGTTTCCTAGCGGATGCTAGAGAGAGAAGATGCAATGTTGTGCAAATGTCTCTACAAATAGACGACCTTAAAATGAAATAAAACATGGCCTGCATTTTAAGCAGGCTCAGAAGAATGCTGCAGCTCTTCTTGAACGAAGACACACATGAATAGCTGTTTCGCACTTAAGTTTATTTTTGTTAGATGGTTTGTTTAAGATCAGTTTGGTATATAGGGAGGCCCAGGAAGCAGTGGAAAATGAAAATCCAGAAATGGTGGCTATATAAATACAGATTCGTTGTTCTGACCTTTTAATTCAGAAAACTTCAGGCAGTACAATTTAAAGGCTGGGGCCGGATTTTCTGTCAGACTTTTCTGGAGAAAGTGCTTTTCTTTAATTTTTCTTTAAAAGGAGTTTTAAGAAATGAGAAGAAAATGGTCTGCGTGATATGCAGGCCTATGCCAACATCAGAGTGCAGAATAAGGAACAAGAACAAAAAACAGAGTAAAAATCTGAATCTTGGTCCTTTATGTCTCCTCACTGCTGTGGATATAAATCATTAGAAATAAATGAGTGCCGGTCGGGAGCGGTGGCTCACGCCAGTAATCCCAGCACTTTGGGAGGCAGAGGAGGGTGGATCACGAGGTAAGGAGATCGAGACCAGCCTGACCAACATGACGAAACCCCGTCTCTACTAAAACTACAAAAATTAGCTGGGTGTGGTGGCGTGCACTGTAGTTCCAGCTACTTGGGAGGCTAAGGCAGGAGAATCGCTTCAACCCGGGAGGCGGAGGTTGCAGTGAGCCGAGCCGAGATCACGCCACTAAACTCCAGCCTGGGCGACAGAGAGACTCGATCTCAAAAAAAAAAAAAAAAAAAAAAAAAAAGAGAAACGAGTACCTTAATTTCAGGAGCAAAGATCCTGTTTGCAGAATCTTTCTCATTGTAATCTTTTAAAAACTCAGCTTTTGCTTTTGAATTCCTCCCCTCCCCCCAGGCCCCAGGCCGTCACTGCAGCCAGCACTGCTCGCGGCGCGCAGAAACCACCTCTCCCTCGGGGGACAGGCAGCAAAGAACAGCAGATCACGAGGGCAGGCAGAAGCCAGAGATCTCCCCGAGTCAGGTCTGTGGGGACAGCCTAGGATTTCCTTACTCGGAGCACCCAAAGCTGGTAAAGTAAATGAAGCACCTAAGCATCAAGAAAAGAAGCCAGGCAAGAACTGGCGCGTGGTTCCTGGAAAGGCTGGGAGAGCCGGGTAAAGATGAGCGCGGGGCCAAATGTGCTGGTCATCTAATGCCTTTCTCCTCATCCCAGCGAGCGCAGGGGCATTTCCCTATTACCGTGGTAGTATACTCAAATATTCTAGGTAAAGACCGTCCAGCCTTCATAGACCACCTGGTTCCTTCCCCGTCCCCCAGCTACTCGGGCACGTGTCCCGACTCCCGCCAGCAGGCCGCGGGGGTGATGTGGCCGCCATGAACCGACCAAGGACAAGTAGGGCCCGGTTTTAGCTGCAAATGAAACAAGTCTCTCTCTCCCCTGATAGAACCCCCTTGGGCCGCAGCTGCTCCCCTCCGCCAGGGCACGACCCGCCCTGCGCCCTAAACCAAGCCGCAGAGTCAGGGCCCGAGGCCGGATGCTCTGAGCTAAAGGCCGCGGAGGACAGATGTGCTTCTTGGTCCTTCCCACGTCTCCCGCACAATTACTCCCCCACACGTCCCACCCCGCTTGTCTGTGAGCCAGGATTCAGGGTCCTGCGCAGAAACCTACCAGGAGAGAGAAGGCTCTGGAGACCGCAGAAACAGTGGTGCGCAGAAGACAATGTCAGCTGCCTGCGTCTCCTCTCGCACCGGATCCGCAAGGAGGGAGGAGGGGGCGGGGGCGGGGCCCCAGCACCTCCGCAGCCTCTTGGGTTTCTCCATTGTGATTGGAAACCCGAGCACCGCCTACCCCTCCCCTCGGCTCGCTCAATCCCCTTCAAGGACAAGGGCTCCAGTGTGCGCGCTCCCTCCCCCGCCCGCCAGATGAGGAGGTCACCTTCCCGAGGCCTCCGCGCCCAGCTGGTCTCACATCTCACAGGCTCTCCGCGTTATTTCTAAAACTTGCCCATCCCCGACTCTTCTGGACTTCAATGTTCTTGTTCGATTACATGTAGTCCAAACAGAAATAAATTTCTATGTTGCATTTCAGTTCAGCTTTAAAAGACTTAATACATCTGAATTTAGATCATCTCCGTTTTAAAGTTCATTTGATGAAAATAACTATTTTTTTTTGACCCGTTTAAACAAACACGCACTGATTGCTTATTCGTTGCCTGACAAGACCAGTGAGGCCTGGTCCCTGTCTTCTGAAGTTCCTCTACAAATTCACCTAGTCTCAAGGTCAGGCTTTGCTCCCTAGCGGCAATGGTGGGACCACTAAGTGAGAGGCACTTGCTTTTTTAGTCCCTGAGCGACTCCAAAGCTGAATATTGTCATTCATTCTGTCTTCAACACTCAGCCGGTGCTTGGTACCTTAATACAACATTGATGACTAATGAATGAATGACAAATTGGAGGAATTCTGAAGAGTCTAGCTTCAGTTCTGTTTTCTTATAATTAAAATGTTTTCAAATATACCCATCTCATAAACTCCCTGCATGTGAAGTTTTTTTTTTTTTTTTGTAAATGCATATTTCTTGTAAACGACCACAATTCTGTAATGATTGCTTCAGTTTCTTCTCAGTGCCAAACATTGGAGGTACAAACATAAATTTAACACGATGCTTTTTGAGGTGTTCCTGGTCCAATGGAGATAGACAAGTAGGCAACCTATTTCAATTACAAGTGATAAGTGGCAATAGAAATTTGTTTAAAGTACAATAAAAATTCAGAGTAAAGAACCACTAAGAAAAGTGTATGTTGAGAAGAATTCATAAGCCTCAAACTCTCCTATCACAAATCATTCAGCTAGTGGGGACTTTGAATGATTGAAGATATGGTCCAATTACAAATTAAAATACGATGATGAGGAAAAGAGCTTGGAGGATAATCTCAAAACTATTATATTAACCCTAAATCCAAGTTTGAAGCAAGAATAGCAAGTCAGCCTAGCAAGATATCTAGAAGCCTCCCTAGGCTTCTTTTTCTTTCTTTTCTTTTCTTTTTTTTTTTTTTTTTTAGAGATGGAATTTCACCATGTTGCCCAGGTTGACCTTGAACTCCTGAACTCAAGTGATCCACCCACCTCAGCCTCCCAAAGTGCTGGTATTACAGGCATGAACCACCACACCCGCAGTCACTCACCAGGCTCTGCAGACTTTAATTGAAATATCTCTCCACTTATTCCTCTTCTTGCCATCCCCATTACTGTGCAACTTTGGAGATGAGGTAGGAAAAAACTGAAAAGAGGCATCTAGTTCTTTCCTCCAGCCTCATGTCTATTCCTCCCCACAAAGTGTGCTAATCTGATTGAACAAAGTGAATGCTCTATCATATAACTCTAAATACCAGGAAAGCATACTACCACCCTCAAACATTTGAGAATTATATACCCTGGCAAGTTATCTTTCATGTGTAAAAGATAATTTTATATATACAATGATCCAGAAAATATATTCCCCATACTATTCTATTTTGAGATGAATCATTGGGAAACTATTTGTCAACATATTGAAAAAGAAGCAAAATTAGGAATCCAAGAAAGGGGAGAATAATGGCATAAACATATAGGCAATGCTGGCTAAACCAATCAATTTAGAGAGAAGGACACATAATTCCCGGAAATGTAGTTATAAAACTGAATATTAATGTCAAAAACGGTCAAAAGAATATTTGTCAAAAGAGTATTGTTCTTTGAAAAAAATATTTATTGAGGACTTCTTCTGTGACAGGCACTGTTTCAGTAATCAAGACAAACAAATGCCTGCCCATGAGGGACACATGTTCTAGTGGAGGATCATAGAAAACAAACAAGTTAATGATTTTTATTTTTTATTTTTTTATTATTTTATTTTATTTTTTTTTTGAGAAGGAGTTTCGCTCTTGTTACCCAGGCTGGAGTGCAATGGCACCATCTCAGCTCACCGCAACCTCTGCCTCCTGGGTTCAATCAATTCTCCTGCCTCAGCCTCTTGAGTAGCTGGGACTACAGGCGTGCGCCACCATGCCCAGCTAATTTTTGTATTTTTAGTAGAGATGGGGTTTCACCATGTTGACCAGGATGGTCTTGATCTCTTGACCTTGTGATCCACCCACCTCGGCCTCCCAAAGTGCTGGGATTACAGGCTTGAGCCACCACGCCCGGCAAGTTAATGATTTTTAAATGATGGGATAAAGAAGGTAAACCATAACAACATACAAGTTCCCTGCCTGGGCTTTTTCATCCTGTGGGCTGTTGTGAACAACATTTATGATGTGTTGTGCCATTGCCTACTGCAGAAGATGAAATAATTCACTCCTATAGTAAATGATGGCATACTGCTGTGTTTTTTGACTTCTCGTGCCTTAAAAAAAAAGTCTCCTGTTGTCAGATTGTAAACTGTTTTAAAACTGTATTCATAGAATTGGTGAACAAAATAAGAACTTTAAAATGATCTAATCCAAATAAATACCTAGAGTTTGAGTGACTGGGCTCAAATTACTCCGCAATTGAAGAATAGAATCAAATCTTGCTGCTATCTGTGAGCCTTTCTGTGGGAATTCTTGGTTAATTCTATTTTGCTGTTTTTATTCTTCGGTAGCCACAAAACCAGATTAGCTAATGTTATTAGGACTGTAAATTCCTTGAGAGTACTTTATTCACTTTTATATCTCCAAGTAACATAGTATCTCCAACAAGATACGTTTATGTCTCCCAGCAGATACCTATTTAACTTGAGGCACAATATGAGTAAATGAACGCTGAGTTAGGATTTGGAAGGCATTCATTGATACATAGATTCTTTTACATAATTTTCTTTGCAATTTTCCTTATTTTCTAATTCTTAGGAATAGTTTGAGGAGTTGAAGTTCCTTAAAGCTGAGCCTCAGGTAGGTGAGGTGTTACTATACAAGCAGTATATGCTTATAAATAGAGAGCAACTGGCCTTGGTGTGTATCTTTAACAACAAGAAGAAAAAGGATCCAGGGAAAGAAAACAATACTAGTGGGGGAAAAAAGAGAACTGAGGGTTTAATGTCTTAAAAAGGAAAATAATTACATTCTGATTGTCTAGACTTCATTACATAGCTGTAACATAGAATGCTTTTCTGGGTACATGTTAGCTGTTCTTTTAAGAAGACAGGTAAACTCTAAATCATATTAGTAGCTGTGAACTGACTCATTGTGGTGTCTATTTGGATATAGGCTAGTTCATGCTAAGCAGTAGTGCTTGAATGATAGATGTTTAGAAGTAGTTTGTCAGTAAAAAATACCCTAGGCTCAAAGCCATAAGTATGCATAGATTTTTATGCCTTGTTCTTGCAAGCTGTTTTCTCTGGGTATCTGAAACACATCATGGAAAACACTTTGACTAAATATATCCTACTCATGGAAAAACTCCTTCTTGCTGTCTTCTACTGGGGGACTTGATGAATCTGCAAGAGGCACCTCAGGTAAGCCTTGACTTGCTCAAGGTTCTGCCTTGCTAGAGTTATACAGAGAATAAAATATCCATGTACAGTGAATTATATACCAGATCCAAGTTCACAGTTTTTGCCTGGAAGTGAACTTTCAGGCAGATCAGCTGAAAGATCAGCAGAGCTAATTGGAAACCAGGACTGCCCCCGCTTTCCATGTGGTGTTCCTGACATTGTCTGGATACTGTTTTGGGAAACAGAAGCTCCTATTCTACATTCTGTGGGTATTCTGTGAAGTCGTCTGATGCCTTCTACAGTTCCCCTTCCTGGAACCAAGACCTATCATCCTTCCTGGTGCCAAGGACTGGAGTTGGAAATACTTATTTTCTTATTTCAGAGACCCTGAAGGAGATAGTAGCTTTACTGTGCTCTGGCTGTACACATTTCAAAACATAGATTTTTTATTTTATTTATTTATTTATTTTATATTTTAGCAAATGAATGGTAAAGAATCAGAATGGAAATGCTGATAATAAAACAAATATTCCCCCTCTGCCTCCCTCTCATCCCCAGTTCTGATTCTCAGAGCAACCAGTTCTGATTCTCATTCTTTCTGACTTCCTGTAGTTCGAAAGTCCAGCTGCTGTTTCCTTTCTCTCCTGTACTCACTTAAAATATGAATATTAGTCCTTTAAATATACATTAATTTGTGAGGTGGAAAGTGTTATCACTGAGATTTTTTTTTTTTGGCTAGAAAACCCTAGAGTTCACTTGCCTAAGGTTTTCTTAGAGTCCTGCAAAGCAATACACATCCAGTAATTTGTATTATATGATTTTTAAAAAGCTTTCATTTATCGAAAAAAGTACTATGTACCAGGCATGCAATGCATTAACTTCATGTAATAATGTGCTCAAATGAATTAAGTAGATGTAATGCTTACTTTACTTGCATTAACTTGCATAATCCTCATTTCAACCCTATATGGTGGGTACTATGATTTTCCTTATTTTAAGGATATGGAGAAACTGAATCGTAGATGGTCAATAACCTGAGCAAGATCACACAACTAGTAAGCAGACTGTGTGTGGGGGGGGGTGGTGCGTGTGTGTGTGTGTTTAAATTTTGGGATCGTTCTTAACATACAGGTTTATACAGATTTGTTTCCTTTTAAAAAATGGTTACTAAATATTCAGTCATTCAGAAACACCATGATGTGTTTAACTATTCCCATATTTTGAGACATTACATTCTTTACTATAAATAGCATTGTACAGATATCATTGTACATGGTAGTCAGCTATATTTGTCTTTGCTTGGGTAGAATCTTTGAAAGTGAAATTCCTGGGTTAAAGAGTAAAACACGCTGTTTTTGTAAAGGGCAGTACCTTTTGATTCCAACCTCCCATCTGTATATGTCTTACTATACTCTCATCATACTGCTTATTGATAAATTTTATTTGTCCAGTTTGTCAGCTGAAAATGGTATTTGGTTCTCTTCTGCAATTATAGAGGCAGTAGGAAAAAAAGGAAGTGGTGTTTTGTTATAAATTTATATAACTATGATTATTGGTTGTGTATACTTTCACATTTTTTTAACTTTCCATTATCTGCTCATCTACCAAGGTGAGCCGTCTTCTTGTTTTGTTTATCTACTTAGCAACTATTCACTTTACTTCTGAAAACAGCCAAGGGGTTTTCTATCCTCTTATCTCTTCCTCCCTTAAATACATCAAAGCTTCCCGAGGGAAAATCCTGTCTGAAACTGGAGATGAGAGACTGCAAAAAAGAAGCCAGTTATGGCATCTGAGTTTCCTACATCAAAAGCAACCTAAGCCAGCCTCTTCCCTAGGCTATTGTAGGTCAGCAGGCCTCACTGAGTATAAAAGACTTCCTTACTGATATATTCTTTTGACCACTTTGAAATTACAGTGTCATTGTTATTTCAATACTAATACAAGAAAAACTTCAGCCAAATTAAATTTATTTTTATTTATTTATTTTTTTGAGACGGAGTTTCGCTCTTGTTACCCAGGCTGGAGTGCAATGGCACGATCTCGGCTCACCGCAACCTCTGCCTCCTGGGTTCAGGCAATTCTCCTGCCTCAGCCTCCTGAGTAGCTGGGATTACAGGCACGTGCCACCATGCCCAGCTAATTTTTTGTATTTTTAGTAGAGACGGGGTTTCACCATGTTGACCAGGATGGTCTCGATCTCTTGACCTTGTGATCCACCCGCCTCGGCCTCCCAAAGTGCTGGGATTATAGGCGTGAGCCACCGCGCCCGGCCTAGCCAAATTAAATTTAAAGGAGTTGAATTGAGCAGTGAATGTTTTGCAAATTGGGCAGCCCCCTAAATCACCGCAGATTCACAGAGACTCCAGCGCAGTCACGTGGTGGAAGAAGACTTACAGACAAAAAAAAGGGAAATGACGTACAGAAATTGGAAATGAAGTACAGAACGGCTGGATTGGTTACAGCTCGGGGTTTGCCTTATTTGAACGCAGTTTTAATACTTAGCAGTGTGTGAATGGTTGAAGTATGGCCTCTGGGATTGGTCAAGGCTTAGCTGTAGTTACAGATGCATACTCCTAAGTTACGTTTTCAATTTTGTCTGACTTTCATGCTAGGTTACAGTTTATCCCCAAGGACTCAAATATAGAAGTATGGAGTCCTTCTCAGACCGTATTTAGTTTGCTTTAGCAATACCAAAATACTAAAAGTAAGGGTGATTTTTAAAAATGTTTTATTTTATGTTAATTTTAAACTCACAAAAAGTTGCCAAAATTGTTTGCTGAGTTCCCATGTATCCATCACTCAGCTTCTTCCCATAATAACAACTTACTTGACCATTGAGCTTATTAATATCTGAAAATTGACACTGGTACATTGTAAACTGAACTATGGACCTTATTCAAAATTTATCAATTTTAATATTCATATGAGTATTTTTTAAAAGTACACATTTCCTCATGTTAGGCAATTTGTACAATGTGGTTAGATTGTTTTGCTAATTAGAAAATAAATATTAAAAATACCTAAAAATATATCAGGGTGCGGTGGCTCACGCCTGTAATCCCAGCACTTTGGGAGGCCGAGGCGGGTGGATCACGAGGTCAAGAGATCGAGACCATCCTGGTCAACATGGTGAAACCCCGTCTCTACTAAAAATACAAAAAATTAGCTGGGCATGGTAGTGCGTGCCTGTAATCCCAGCTACTCAGGAGGCTGAGGCAGGAGAATTGCCTGAACCCAGGAGGCGGAGGTTGCGGTGAGCCGAGATCGCGCCATTGCACTCCAGCCTGGGTAACAAGAGTGAAACTCCGTCTAAAAAAAAAAAAAAAAATATATATATATATATATATATATCAAGCGTTACCTAGGTTTTTAGGCAATGTCAGTGGACATTAACATTGTCAGGAGCTTGTTTTACTTTTAGAGTAGAAAATGTGGGAAAGAACATTTACCTCTGGCATTTTGAGAGTGGATTGGGCGTTTAGGTTAATTATTATATCTTACTCATTATTTAAGACAGGTTAAAATGTAACTTCTTGCCATGTTCTCATGTACCACGAAGGCATTTGTTCCTACCCTCATCCGTCACCAGTGGTTGAGGTCAGTCAGCTTAACAGGTTTCTAAAGGCCGTTTCCAGGCAGCTGTGTTTACCCTCCTCTCCAAATGCTCATTGGTACTTCCTAAGCAAAAATATGACAAGGAACACTTCACTTATCTGTATTTAAATATAAAAGCCCTTAGTTTAGTGTCTCTTTTTGTTTTCTCTAATTTTAACCTATGACAAAAAGAAAAAAAAACCAGCAATAACAAACAAAAAACAATTTGAAAACAAACATAGAGGTGAACCAAAAGCAACCCCTAATATTCAGAGCTCTGATGTTGTAGTTGATTTTTTTGTTTTCTGCTTTTTGTTTTAGAGATGGGGGTCTCTCTATGTTGTCCCCAAACTGATCTCAAACTCCTGGCTTCAAACTAGTTTCCTACCTTTGACTCCCAAAGTTCTGGGATTACAGGAATGAGCCACCACTCCCAGCCCTGATATTACTTAAACAAAATTTATTAAACAAAAAATGGGTACCACTGTGGAGTGGAACGTAAGGGAGCTAATATTTATTGACATCTACTATGGCTAGATGCCATACTAGGTGCTTTGAATGGCTCAATATAATCTTGGTGGTGTAGTCAAAAGTGTACTCATGGGGCCGGGTGCGGTGGCTCAAGCCTGTAATCTCAGCACTTTGGGAGGCCGAGGCGGGTGGATCACAAGGTCAAGAGATCGAGACCATCCTGGTCAACATGGTGAAACCCCGTCTCTACTAAAAATACAAAAAATTAGCTGGGCATGGTGGCACGTGCCTGTAATCCCAGCTACTCAGGAGGCTGAGGCAGGAGAATTGCCTGAACCCAGGAGGCGGAGGTTGCGGTGAGCCGAGATCGCGCCATTGCACTCCAGCCTGGGTAACATGAGTGAAACTCCGTCTCAAAAAAAAAAAAAAAAAAAAAGTGTACTCATGATGTTGACCTTGACACAAATGTCTCATAGTGTTTAATGAATAGGGATCACAGTGTAAAGGGGCAAAAGAAGCATTGTAAAGCCAGAGGCAGAAGGTACAAACCAGCTTCTGGCTAATTCGGTGATATTGTACTGTTAGATCCTCTCCCTTTAATTATCATAATTTTATTCTCTGAATAATTCGTAATTTTTTAAAAATAAAGAATTGAAAAAACATAGGAACGTATAAGTAAAAAGCAAAAGTCCTCACTTTCCCCATACCCTGATTCTTCTCCCTAGGGGTAATTGTAATTAACTTATTAATGTGCCTCCTTTCTGTCTCTCACAACTTAAATAAAAGATAGAGTTGAAATTTTGCTAGTAAACAATATGATTCTAATAAATCTTTTTCAGATGTAAATTACTTACTCTTCATACTGATTGTTTTACCTTGGTAAATTATATTTCCTAACTTCAAATATTGGATCTCTTAGATCATATGAGGAATAATATATCGTTATATGTATATATTTCTTTCTGGCTTAGAATTTAATAAAAGTAGTTAAAATTGACTGAGTTTAAAAGTTACTAAAGTTTATTACTGTGTGCTAGGTTCTTTGACTATATTATCATACAATAACATGTTTAATCTTCATGACAACCCTTTAAACTAGGTGCTAAAACTCTCCCTATTAGAAAGTTGGGAAATTTGAGGCACTGAGAGGTCAAATAAATTGGCTAAGACCACAAAGATACTAAGTGGTGATGCTAAAATTCAAACCCAAAAGTAATATCCCAAGATCCCAGAACCAGAACTGTTAACCACTATACAGTACTGCAGCTATTGAGCTAGTGAAAGGGCAGGGTACACACACACACACACACACACACACACACACACACACACACGAAGCTGGTAATATCCTAGAAATCACAGTTTTGCTCCCAGAACAAGGAGATTTTCTACTTCCTATGAAAAAACTTATTTTATTGTTTGTTGTTTGGGTTTTAGAAAGAATTTGACTGAAGTTCACAAGGCAGAAAAAAAGACCAAAGCAAGGTTCAGAGCAGGAGTGGGCGTTTATTAGAAAGCTTTAGAACAGTAATCAAAGGAAGGAGAGGAAATAAAGGAAGAAAAGTACGCTTGGAAGAGGACCAAGCAGGCAACTTGAGAAACCAAATGTGCCTGTATTATTGCTATTCTTAACTAATAAAGTTGATGTTTTCTCATGAGTTTGGATCGTAATCCCGAAAGACCTGAATACCATAATCCTGGATGTTACAATCCCAAAAGATCAAAATCCCTGAAGTCCAAATCCCTGAAGTCTAAAATCCCCCAAACTCACAATCATATGATAATTAAATCATGTTTGGTGGAACTATTACCCTGTTATTTTATTTGAAAATTAAGTGTGAGTGATTAAGGAGATGCCTGTGGATGCCAGGTTGACCAGGGGTGAACTTGTGGACTCAATTATAGGTGTCAACTTAACTGAATTAAGGAATGCCAAAAAAAAAACCTAGTAAAGAATTATTTGGGAGAGTATCTGCAAATATGTTTTCAGAGGAGATTGCTCTATGAGCCTGAGTGGTCTCGGTAGGGAGAATCTGCCCTCAATGTTGGCGGCACCATCCAATCAGCTAAGGGCTTGGAGAGGATAGGTACAGAAAGCAAACTGATCTCCTTGAGAGTGGAGAAACTTTTCTTTTGCTTCCTTGGACACCAGAACCCCTAATTTGCTGGCTCTTGGACTCCAGACTTACATCAGTGGTCTCCCAGGTCCTGGCGCTCTCAGACTGAGAGTTACAACATTTGCTTCCCTTGTTCTCAACATAAAAAAATTGAAACTTCCTCAATAAATGAAAAGATGTCTTTTTTCTACATCTGCAGTTGTGAAGAAAATTTCACAAGGCCTCAGCTCTTTGGGAGACTGCAAATGCCATGGCAACCCGTTGCAATCTTTGATTGGTCCTGTCAAAAGACTTATGTTGTCCTTCATAGTACTTCAGATGACTGTAGTTACAAAACTAAGTGCACACAATTACCAACTACGGTGATATGCATTTATACATTTTGCTTTTTGACCTATTTATGAATATGGTTTGTCTGCTCATAACTGTTGTACCTGTGACACTCTATAGATGAGTGTTTATTCTTGCAAAAATATGTAGATTTTACATATTTTATTTTGTAAACTGGTCTATGACAATAGACCTTTACACAATAAAATAATGACAATACACCTTTATATGATAAAAATATTTTATTATGTCAAGTGGTCTATGAAGTATTCTGTCCTGTTTTTATATTTCTCAAATAAATATCCTTTTAAAATGTAAATAAATGTTATTTAAAGAATTTTAAGTCATCTTTACCATAATTTATATTTTCAAGATTTTTTTTTTTTTTTGGAGACAGAGTTTCGCTCTTGTTACCCAGGCTGGAGTGCAATGGCGCGATCTCGGCTCACCGCAACCTCCGCCTCCTGGGTTCAGGCAATTCTCCTGCCTCAGCCTCCTGAGTAGCTGGGATTACAGGCACGCTCCACCATGCCCAGCTCATTTTTTGTAGTTTTAGTAGAGACGGGGTTTCACCATGTTGACCAGGATGGTCTCGATCTCTTGACCTCGTGATCCACCCACCTAGGCCTCCCAAAGTGCTGGGATTACAGGCGTGAGCCACCGCACCCGGCCTATTTTCAAGATTTTGATCTTTTAAGATTTCAACATTTGGAATTATGGCATGTGGGACTGTTTCCTTCAGAACTATTATAAGCTCCCTTTATCCATAACTTTTATGGTTTTCTTTCCTCTTGTGTTGGCCTTTGGCAAAATAAAAACCAAACGAAAGAAGCCCTTTGTCTCTCTTAGTGGTCTCTATGCATGGAATGTGTGGAATTATATCTTGTGGCCCAAGTGTTTTAGCCTTCATTAGTTTATTAAAGTCACATTTCCATTTAATGTACAGTTTCAACAGTCAGAGCCTCTATCCCATAAGACCAAAGACATTTTAGTCATTTTTCAACTTTTCTGCTTTCCAGCTCTGTCTGGGAACTGCTGGGTAACGTGCCGGTGTTCCTCAAGTCAGTCCTGGTTACCGCTCCCGGTCTCAGTGAGTGGTAGGGCTTCATTCCATTGCTTCATTCTCCTGCAGGACTCCTCTTCCGTTTTGAGACCAGCTTCTCCCAAGTGTCACTTGCTTTTCCTTGGCCCGTTTCACCTCAAACATGATAACAGACCATTCTCTCCAGTGGGAGCAGAGATTAGGCTATAATGTTTATTAAAATTTATCAGATAGTTTAGGATTATAAATCGTTCTATTATAAGGACACATGCACACGAATGTTCACTGCAACACTGTTTACAATAGCAAAGACTTGGAACCAACCCAAATGCCCATCGACGATAGACTGGACAGGGAAAATGTGGCACATAAACACAATGGAATACTATGCAGCCATAAAAAACGATGAGTTTGTGTCCTTTGTAGGGACATGGATGAACCTGGAAACCATCATTCTCAGCAAATTGACACAGGAACAGGAAATCAAACAACACATGTTCTCACTCATAGGCGGGTGCCAAGCAATGAGAACACATGGACACAGGGAGGGGAGCATCACATACTGGGCTCTGTTGGGGGAACTAGGGGAGGGACAGCAGGGAGTGGGGAGTTGGGGAGAGACAGCATGGGGAGAAATGCCAGATATAGGTGATGGGGAGGAAGGCAGCACATCACACTGCCATGTGTGTACCTATGCAACAATCTTGCATGTTCTTCACATGTACCCCAAAACCTAAAACGCAGTAAAATATATATATATTTTAAAAAAGAAATTTATCAGATAGTTTAAGAAGAACAGAAGGGAATTATAATACAGAAAGCCTAAAACTGGAGTCTATGGATAGCCACTCCAGAGTCCACAGATGCAAGCGCCTCTGCAGATGGCACTCTCAGCTCCGAACCCAGCTACAAATTGTAGGGTATTGCTTCCCTCCAAAAAGGATTAGACTTGCACATAACTATGCCACTGATTCACAAAGTCCAGGGAAAGGAAGGTGTTTCCTTTTCCACCCTGCCTACACTGAGCCCGTAAAGTCCCCATTTCCTGGCCCAATTATTTAGGGAATAATTGCAGGTGGGGATAAGGTCTCATTGGTTGACAGAGAGCCCTCACTTCCTCCTCCACATCTGTAGGGGTATGAACTTGCTTTTTGGAATCCCCAGACCATTGAGATACATCGGCACACTCCTCATGTATGCCATTGTTTGGTCTTATGTGACTCCACGTGTAACTTCAACAATACAGATTTGTTTAGATGCTTTTTAAACTTTGGTTGCTTTATTGCACTGACACTTTTATTCAGTAGAAATTAGGAGAGCAGACATCTACCTCTTGTTCCCAGTCTAAGAACAAAGCCCTTAAGCCAGTATTAAGTATGATACTATATTCAGTGGGAGTGCTTTTGTTTTTGTTTATTAGGAATAGGTGCGGAATTTAGCAAACATTGTCTCCATATCTATTAATATGATGATTTAGTATTTATCTTTGATTACACTGACTTGTTTTCAAATATTAAACAACCTTGCATTCCTGGAATAAAACCTACTTGTGCCGGGCGTGGTGGCTCAAGCCTGTAATCCCAGCACTTTGGGAGGCCGAGGCGGGCGGATCACGAGGTCAAGAGATCGAGACCATCCTGGTCAACATGGTGAAACCCCGTCTCTACTAAAAATACAAAACATTAGCTGGGCATGGTGGCGCGTGCCTGTAATCCCAGCTACTCAGGAGGCTGAGGCAGGAGAATTGCCTGAACCCAGGAGGCGGAGGTTGCGGTGAGCCGAGATCGCGCCATTGCACTCCAGCCTGGGTAACAAGAGCGAAACTCCGTCTCAAAAAAAAAAAAAAAAAAAAAAAAAAAAACCAAACCTACTTTTGGGGTCACGTGATAGTATTCCTTTAGTTTATTGTTGGATTTCACTTGCTAATATTTTGCTGAGAATTTTTACATCTTAGATCTCTAGAATTAGTCTATAGTTTTCTGGTAACTTTTGGATGATTTTGGTATCGGGCTAATGGTGGCCTTAGAAAACAAGCTGGAAATATCCTTCTCATCTGTTTTCTGAAAGTTAAGTGTCTTGATTTTACTATAGTTTATAAAGAGTGTGGAAGTTTGTTTGGCAGACATTTAAGTTACCTATGGATCAGCTTGATACTATGGAGGCTTGTTTTTAAACTGTTAGGGCAGGTCTAAAGTGTTCTTGCTCTAAGGCTGATTTATACATATTAGCAAGATTTATACTTCTGGGAGATGTATTGAAACCCCAGGTCTTCAACAGGATCTGTATGCAATGGCTGACTTGAATTTGAATATCTCCAGATTCCCTTTGGGTTCTGAGAATCGTTTCATCTACATCTCCTCTCAGTGGTTCTTTGGTGCCCTCCTATCTTATGTGTACCCCACACATTCCAGCTGGCAGAGCTTTCCTGAACTCTAATCCTGTCTTTTCAACTCAGTGAGACTGCAGTGTTCCGCTTGGACTTATACTTCCCATGTGTTCCAAAAATCCCTTCAGGAAGAAAGTCAAGGCAATTGTAATGATCATCTTCTTTCTTAGTTTAAAAGGATCATATTCTTGTGCCTATTTCCTAATGTCTAAAAACTGGTTTCTCCTGTCTTGTTCAGTTTTCTAGTTGTTTACATTGGCACACGTAGAATTGTTTATTGTGGCCTCAGAACCTTTTTACATAATCAAGCATTGTGAATAATTCCTACCATATCAGATTAAAATAGGTGCTTTAAATGGTGAAGATGCAGGCTGACCTGCATGGTATTGCATATTTAGAAGCAGTTTCAAAAATTCTGAACGTTCCTTTAAACTTTACTACATTCAATATTTTGTAATTATAGTATTGGAATTGTTAAAACTGTTGTATCACAGTTCAAACAAACATTTCCTAAATACTCTATAAAGATTCTGAATCAGTGGGTTGGGGTGGAGTGTCTGGGCTCAAATTCAGGCTTTCCCATTATTAACTATGTCACAGTGAATAGACAATGTCATCTTTCTTAACCTTCCTCATCTCTACAAATAGCACTGGATTGTTGCAGAGCTCAGATTAAATAAAGCGGCAGGATATGCCCTATACCTGCAACCAAGAAAGGACTAATAGTCCCTAGTGTAAAATTCCCTAAATCATTTCTTAACCTCAAAAGGGAGAAGGGTCCCCTTTATAGCTTCCATAGCACCTTCTACATATATCTGTCTGGGCCATAGCCTGTGCACCCGTGCATGTAAAAGGGGCCCCTGGGAGCAGTGGGACACACTATACTTACTCATACCAGCAGGTAGAGTCTGCTAGTTTACTTGTGCACTGCAAACCTCTAGAGGTTCATCTTTCAACTCTGTATCTTCAGTGCATAAAACAGTTCAAGACATATTGCAGAAAATAATTTAAGGGTTGTGATATTGTGTAATGTATATTTGGTCTTCTTCCCTGTTTCCTGGTGTCCAACCTCTAAAATCCATGGACTCTCCAAAGTGATGTACCTTTTTGTTTGATAATGAGTTGATTGGTGGCTAGTGGTCCTAGGTAGTTTCAGGATGGGGGCTGGTCAACCAGAAAGACAAAGGCAGGATTAGCAGGCTGGAATTTTTCAGCCTCCTCCCACACCCTGCCACCTCCAGGGAGTGGACAGGGGCTGAAGGTTTAGTTGATCACCAGTGGCCATTGGTTTAATCGATCATGACTCTGTAATGAAGGCTCCATAAAAACCAAAAGAACTGGATTCCGAGAATTTCCAGGTTCCTGGAGGGTGGCATGACTGTGGGGGGCATGAAAGCTCCACTCTCCTTCCCACATGCTTGCCTTATATATCTCTTCATCCATATCTTTTGTAGTATCTTTAATAATAAACTGGTAAATAAACCTGAGTTCATGGGCCGGGCGCGGTGGCTCACGCCTGTAATCCCAGCACTTTGGGAGGCCGAGGCGGGTGGATCACGAGGTCAAGAGATCGAGACCATCCTGGTCAACACGGTGAAACCTCGTCTCTACTAAAAATATAAAAAATTAGCTGGGCATGGTGGTGCGTGCCTGTAATCCCAGTTACTCAGGAGGCTGAGGCAGGAGAATTGCCTGAACCCAGGAGGCGGAGGTTGCGGTGAGCCGAGATCGCGCCATTGCACTCCAGCCTGGGTAACAAGAGCGAAACTCCGTCTCAAAAAAAAAAAAAAAAAAAAAAAAAAAAGAGAAAAGAAATAAACCTGAGTTCTGTGAGCTGCTCTACCAAATTAATCACACCTCAGGCAGGGGATGTGGGAACCCTGATTTATAGCCAGTTGGTCAGAAGCACAGGTAAAATAAGCCGGGGCTTGGCATCGGAAGCGGGAGGGCAGTCTTGTGGGACTGAGCCCTCATTCTGTGGGATCTGATGCTATCTCTAGGCAAATAGTCTCAGAATTGAATAGAATTAAAGGACACCCAGCTGGTTTCTGCTGCAGAATTGCTTGTTGCATGGGGAAAACCGCACACACCTGGTGTCAGAATTGCTTCATTGCCTGTGGGCAGAAATCCTCACACATTTTGGAGACCAGACCAGAGGTCACAGAAGTGTTCCATGTGGATTGTGTTGCAGAATGTAGAGAGTAGGAAAAATGTTTGGGTTTTTCTGTATCTTTATGATGGCTTCCTTTTTTGTTAAATAGACCGATGAATGAAGATGATATGAAAACATAGAAGCCTCAGACCCATTTGCTGCTGCTCCCTCTCCCCCTCCTCCTTCTCCTCCTCCTAGTCTTCTTCTTTGATGTATTTTGCATGTTTACCTTGATGCACTCCTGACCTCTCTTTCTAGATGCAGGTTTGAACAGGTTAGGAAATAGATGTTTACAAGGCTTTCAAAATCCTCCTAAGTGTAAGTGGATGATTCACATCAGGGCAACCTGAGACTCATGTCTCCACTTTGAATGTTCCACTAGCCATGAGGAAGAAAGATCACCTTAGGGCATGCCTGCAGACTTACAATTTCACAGAGAAACAAACCTGTAAAAGGACAGTACCATTCATTATTATATTCGTACATTCTTAGCACACAGTAATCAATAGGTATTTGATGGATACATTTTTTTACTATCTCTCACTGAACTACTGTTACTTTCTCTTTTCAGCATTCTACAGGACTGGCCTTTTTAGTGTGTATCTGTGTAATTTAAAGAGCACAGAGTGTAAAATTTGTTCTTACTTTGATTTGGAAAGTCTACTGCTATTAAATCTACTGTTGGGGTGACCCTAACTTAACCTTCCTGGGTTTGGGTATTAGCTCTTCTTGCATCTGTCCTAAATATTGGTGCTTCCTAGGATTTAGTGTGATGCCAGCCTATCACTCACCGTCTATGCTGCTTTGGCTATGGCATCCTTCCAGTGGCATCAAAAATTTGTTACCCTTGATCGCTACCTCCTGACCTCTCTCCTGAGTCTAGACCTCTGTTTTAGCTCTCCTGGATACATTTGCCTGGAAACCTTAGAGGCACCTTAGACTCAGCCTGTCGCTGAAGAAGCATCTCTACAACATGCTATTTCTTCCTTATGGCAGCTGTCAAATATTGAGAATATTTTAGCCACAGCAAATTATTTCTCTTAATGTATGTCTTAAAACGTAACAAAAAATGTCTTTTATTTTTTAATATGCTTAGACTCTCTATGAAAGATTAACAAATACTGCAAATGGTGGTTGCTTCTGGGGAGGAAGAAAGGTTACTTTGTATTGTTTATCTTTTGATAGCTTTTAAATTTTATGCCTTAGACAAGTATACTTCTTTATACAACAATAACTAACAGCGTAAGGAAAAGAGGGGAAATATTTATCACAAACATTCGCATACCAGAAACTGACCACTTGAGAACTCACCCACAAGGGAACTGGCCCATTTCCTTTCAAAGTATAGTTTGCTGAAAGTGAGCAAGCAGATGATTTATTCATGAGTACTTGCTCTTTTTAAACAAGCTTGCTCAAAGGCGGTGGTATTGTTTCAAGTACTCTTGGACACAAGGTTAAGGGTTCTGAACTTTAAGCCACCTGAATTTAAATACTGAGTGCATGTATCACATGCATATGTGCACTATTCATTCATTCAAAAACATTTCTCAGTGACAGGAACTGAGGGAAGATCTGAGGGCACAGAATTAAATAACTCAAAGTTCCTGCACTCAAATTGCTCAGTCTAGAGACCCCATTGATACAGAAGCCCACCAGGGAAGTGCTGGGTAGAGGAGGGCCATGGTCCCTGGCTAGGGTTCCACCTGCTGGCCTAAGCCCACAGACCTAGGTGAAGACAGGCATTTATTTCTGTTTTCCTGCCCAAATGTTGCATTTCCTAAGACCACCATGGGCAACCATGCCCACCGTCCTGTGCCTATAAAAACCCGGGAACCCTAGCAGGCAGAGACATAAGCAACTGGATGTCAAGAGGAAGACATCAATGGAGGAACACACAAGTGGCTGGATGTCGAGAGCATACCGCCAGGCACAGGCACACCGCCAGGCTATTGAGCAGGGAACAACATGGGTTTGGCTGGGGTAGTCAGAGGAGAGCCCGGCTGCTGAGCAAACTGACTCCAGCAGGAAAACTGTCTTCCCACTCTGTCTTTCTTCTGGCTCCCCCATCTGCTGAGAGCTACTTTCATTCAATAAAACCTTGTATTCATTTTCCAAGTCCATGTGTGATCCAATTCTTCGGTTCACCAAGGCAAGAAACCCAGGGTACAGAAAGCCCTCTGTCCTTGCGATAAGGCAGGGGTCTCATTGAGCTAACACAAGCTGCCTATGGACGGCTAAACTAAAAGAGCACCCTATAACACACACCCACTGGGGCTTCAGGAGCTGTAAGCATTCACCCCTAGCTAGACACAGCCGTGGGCTCAGGGTCTTACAGCCTGCCCATCTGCATGCTCCCTTTAGGGGTTTGAACAGTGGGGCGCTGAAGAAGTGAGCCACATCCCCATCACATGCCCTGCAAGAAGGATAAGGGAATTTTTCCCGTTTCAATATGAAACATTGTGCAGGCGATATTTGGGTGTCTGGCCTTGCCATGAGCAGAAAGGGTTTAGGCAGCCAGGTAAGGCTTTCTGAAAGACAGGGTGTATACCTGTGATATTGTGCTGGCCTAGAGCCAGAACCGGAGCAAAACTATTTTATAAAATGCAAAACTGTTTTTAGATAAGTTGAAATGGCTGCCCCATTCTCCTCACAATAACTACTGTCCTTGGCATCTGTAAATAGAACTGCCAGTTTGTTCTTCAAAACTATGTAAAGCTGCTTACCTTTTCTTATCAGTAACTGCTAAAATCTGTGACTTCTATCACCACCCAGACGATGTGTAAACAAATGTATATCTTGACTTCTGTAAACCACTGAGGTAACAAACAGAATGATAAAAGTCCCCTAGACCTTGGAATGTCCAGAGACCCCCGCCCTTGTCTCCACCCAGGAGGTGAATCACAGAATCCCCTAGCCCTTGAAATGTCCGAAACCTTTTCATCCCCATCCCCGCCCCTCACCCCCACTCCCAAGGTGGTTTTTCGGGTATAAAAAAATCGTGGCACCCTCCTTTTGCCACCACAGGTTGGAGAGACGTGAGTCCTCTGTGGTCGCCGGCATAATAAATGACCCTGCAATCTGGCATACTTTTGTCTTGTGGTAACTTTCTACGCTCCGGTCAAATACAACATACCCACTCCTAAGATGGAGCTGAATTAGATAGAAAAGAAAGAGGAGGCAAACAGGAGCAAAAACAGAGACCTGGAATAACAAACTGTAAACTAGGGAGAGAAAAGCAATTCGGAGTTGTCAGTGCTTGTGTGAGGTAGCTAATGATGACTTCAGATGCATCATCTTCCTAACTGAATTCAAGAACTCAGGCTGTGTGTGTGTGTGTGTGTGTGTGTGTGTGTGTGTGTGTGTGTGAGAGTGTGTGTGTGGGAATGTCTTATGTGCCTACTATTTTTACTTCCTGAAAAGTTTTAGTTTATCTTTTACACTGCCTAAAATTGTATCAATTGATGTAAGTCTTCCTAACCTTTCAGTAAACCCATAAAACCTCTGAATCTTCTATATAAAATTGTGTGTATATGCATATGGACATTTTTCCAGGGTGAGTCCAGACAGCTTATCAGTGGCTTCCCAAAAAGGATATCTCTCTTTCTCTAATTCTCTCTCTCTTTTCCTCTCTCTCTCTCTCTCTCTTTCTCTCTCTCATGCACACACACACACACACACACACACACACACTCAAAACAAGGATACTTCATAAGTTATAAACTTGGGCCGGGCGCGGTGGCTCAAGCCTGTAATCCCAGCACTTTGGGAGGCCGAGGCGGGTGGATCACGAGGTCAAGAGATCGAGACCATCCTGGTCAACATGGTGAAACCCCGTCTCTACTAAAACTACAAAAAATTAGCTGGGCATGGTGGTGCGTGCCTGTAGTCCCAGCTACTCAGGAGGCTGAGGCAGAAGAATTGCTTGAACCCAGGAGGCGGAGGTTGCGGTGAGCCGAGATCGCGCCATTGCACTCCAGCCTGGGTAACAACTCTGTCTCAAAAAAAAAAAAAAATAAGTTATAAACTTTTAAAATACAGATAACTCTGGAAGGATTAAAGAAACTCATTAATTCCAGCCATTCCCAAACATTGAGCATTCCACCGCCAATGCATGAGAAACACTTTACCCATATGAAGGGTAATACATTTACCAGCTGAATACATTTCTGGTGGCTTCATATTGGTTGACTAGGAAATCCAGGATGTGTATACTACACTTTTTTATTCCTAGTAGCTATTATACAAATTCATATAAACCCTTAGATTAAAAGTGTTTAGGATATAGAGCTATATTATTCCAGAGAATACTTCTGTCATTTTTCTGAGCCACAAGTCCTCCCAGAAGCCGGGGAGTTTACTGTGCAAGCTTTCCTCTTCTATGTGTTTATACAGTGTGGGCTGTATAAACACAGCCTGTGAGCATATATTTGAAAGTAAATTGGTAATCTTGGGGGAAAACTATACTGCACAAATTGGGTTAGAAATGTATTTCCTTTCTTCCTAAACCACGCTTATTTTTCAAGCAAACAAACAAAAAAGACTTTAAAAATAGCATTGAAAGAAACTAAGTTACAGAACCATTTCTAACAGAAGATTATTTTTTCTGTCGGTCACAATGCACCTACAAGAAAAGAGAAATGAGAATGTGTGAGATACAAACACATTATCAGAGACCAATGATACGCATGGTCATTTCCTAAATTAATTGACAGTTATGTTCTTCCTTTCCCCAGCTAATTATGTCAGAGCATTTCAAGTTCATTATGACTCTGGGCAATGAAATTGACAGAAAAAAAATACAATGAATGAGTTCAATTTTGAGAGATACCATACAGAAAAGAGAATACAATGGACTTTGTCTTAATGAACTGACAACTTTCTCCTCTTCAGTAAAATCTTCCTTCTTTCCTTGCTTTCCTGTATTTATGACACATGTTCAACTGAAATTTGCAAGATAAACATATACAACATACACATTATTATGGGAAAACTGATTTTATACATTCTAAGAAAATACATAGTTGCAAAAGAAGAACACAGAAATAGTCAAGGAATAATGCCTAGGGAATGTTTTGTAAAGAGTATTTTGAAGCAAGGTAGGTACATGGATTGAAAAAGAGTAAAGCAAAAAATTTTTTAATAGGTAGACTGAGTGTAGCAGATGGAGGTGCAAACAACAGTGATGATCACGGAAGGTATATTGTTTGCTAAACAGGACTGAGGGATGAGTGTTGCAGAGCAGAGAAAAATGCTGAATGTGAAGCAGTTTGTAAAAGGCCTTAACTGTTAGGAAAATGTGGCAAACTGGTTTCTAGGCCAAGCATATAATGTAAGCCTTTTGAATGATTCTTGTGCATTGTCAACAGAGCCTGACCCTGTATTTCACATATTTTCTAGATATCTAAGAAACAATACAAAATAACAGCCATTCGAATATTGCTCTGAGGCTTAGGCCACACAATTCCAGGGAAGGAACTGATATCTGGAACAATTTCAAGTACCTTACACAATTTCCAAAGTAAGATTCACTAAATTTACTGTAATTTGTTAAAACCACTGTTCCATATTTATATGTTGAAGTGAACCTCAAATTAAACAATTATAGGGAAATAGTGATGTTTTAGCTCTTGAAACTTTCCAAGGACAAAGAATAAAATAACTGGAAATTCAAGTTTGGGCCAAAGTTTAAAGCCTTTTGTTTGAGACCCAATCTCTCTCTGCAGCAATAGCTGCAAAAGTTGTGATTACAAGCAATGTTCTTAAATACTGCCACCTGCTGGTGTTCTAGAAACGCTGTGCAAGTTAAATTGCTTCCAACATTTTCTGTTTCAGTCTGACCGTATTCATCTCTATTTATCCCATGAAATCATTCTTAACAAGAGACAAAGGCAACCGGAAAATATAGAAGTAGTGTTAAAAAGTTGTATTTTTCTGTTAATTTAGGATTTTTATTGCTTTTCATAAGTTTAAAATTGTTGATGTTTTGCTTAGCTTCTCATTAGACATCAGAGTTACTAAGAGGATAAGTTTTATGAGACATATAGCTCAACCAGGACTCTACCACTTGCTAATTTTGTAGCTTTAGGTAAATTGCTTAAAACTTCTAAACCTCAGTGCTAACTTTGTAGCTTTAGGTAAATTGCTTAAAACTTCTAAACCTCAGTTAACTCTTCTATGAACTGGGACACTCTGAAGATTAGCATTACTAAATGTAAAACACTAGTACTTAGCTTGCATTCAATAAATAACAGTTGTTTATGGAAACTATGCTCATAAATATAAGGACAATAGTTTGGAGATTTAAAACAGCTCTTATTGAGGAAGGCATTTGGGATCTTTTTTTTTTTTTTTTTTTTTGAGACGGAGTTTCGCTCTTGTTACCCAGGCTGGAGTGCAATGGCGCGATCTCCGCAACCTCTGCTTCCCGGGTTCAGGCAATTCTCCTGCCTCAGCCTCATGAGTTGCTGGGATTACAGGCACGCACCACCATGCCCAGCTAATGTTTTGTATTTTTAGTAGAGACGGGGTTTCACCATGTTGACCAGGATGGTCTCGATCTCTTGACCTCGTGATCCACCCGCCTCGTCCTCCCACAGTGCTGGGATTACAGGCTTGAGCCACCGCGCCCGGCCTGGCACTTGGGATCTTAATCCAAGTTTTTTTGTGTGTGCGTGAGTGGTGGTGGTATAGCTTCTGCAAGGCCAATGTACAAAGTCTGATTCTCCCTTACCGGAGCCTTGGTCAGGGAGCATCAGGGAAAAAGTATCGAAGAGACAGTTATGAAGCAGTTATGATGTATAAAAAGCATGTTGCTAGTACTCTCAGAGAACTGGGTGTTGACATCTTTTCTAGGAGCCACATACCCAGGAAACATATGCTCAGGGCAAAATGAGGATTTTCCTTCACTCCATGCCCTGAGAGCACTCAACTTCCAACATGAGGGAAAATTGTGTTTTGTGTTTCCTGTGTATGCAAAAAAAAAAAAAAAAAAAAGATTAGATGATATCTTTAACAACTCCTATCCCCCAATCTCAATGACAAAAAAAAAAAAAAAAAAAAAAAAAATCAGGCAGGGCATGGTCGGTGGCCAATGCCTATAATCCCACCACTTTGGGAGGCCAAGGTGGGCAGATCACTTGAGGTCAGGAGTTCAAGACCAACCTGGCCTCCAAGATGAAACCCTGTCTCTACTAAAAATACAAAAATTAGCCAGGTGTGGTGGCAGACACCTATAATCCCAGCTACTTGGGAGGCTGAAGCAGGAGAATCCCTTGAATGAGCAAAGCGGAGGTTGTAGTGAGCTGAGCCACTGCACTCCAGCCTGGGTGACAGAGTGAGACTTCATCTCAAAAACCAAAAATAATAAGTAAATATAAATGTTTGTTCAGATTTCTTATATATGGCCTTTTCCGTCTCTGCAAGGTAATACCTACTTTATCAACAAAGTGAATGTCCTTTAAGCCTTTTGGTTTCAGTTTTATAAGGTAGTTGCCTTCAAGTTTTTGTCAGTTTTGCACAATCTAGACCTTATGTCACCTATTGTCAATTGACCAAGGGCACGATTTGTGAAGATCTGTCTGACGCAGGTATAGGCAGAAAAACAAGGCCAAAGCTGAGAGGAGAAAAAAAGTCACAATGCAACATGAAAGTGCTGGGGTGTTTGAGGAACCAAAGTCTCTGTTGGCACATTTGCTTTAATACCTCCCTGCGATATTCTGCCCCCAGATATGTTCTGGGAAGCTCAGGAGTATTTGACTAGCCTCACCCATGCTTGTTCATCTGTTCGGGATAAAAAGTATCTACCCATAATCTGATCATTTAATGGTTCTTGGGTATTGTATCTTTTTTGTTAAGTGGGGCTGCTTTTTCCAAAGTTTCTTTAATTTTGATACCAGTTTTTACAGACAAAAGCTTCTCATCTTCTAGGAGCTAACTGACTTTTAATGGATTAATTTATATTTATGGAATAAAACAGACAATTGAATTTATTCTTTGATGCTGTCATTGTTTTCATAATATAAATTGCCTTCCAACCTAGACTGCCAGTCTTGCCAACCTGACAATCTTGACTTATCTATCTCAGAATTGAAGTGATTATAGTAGTAGTGATAAAGCAGATGGAAGTTTCCTCTAGCTCTTTTGTCCTGTTCTGAGCACTAAATTTTTGAAGGTCTTAGTTATTTTCATTGCCATAGATCATAAATTCTGTGAAGAGTTCTGGCCATTGGAAAACAGTGTCTTACAGCCTTAGTTACTGTACATTAATCGCTTATGGATTCAGTCAACTTTAAAATCTAGTTCATAGGGTTTGGGATTGTTATGGAAGGCAACTAAGAAAGGTGAGCCTAGAAAAATCCTTGTTCTGGCCTCTCAGCAAATAGCTCTGGAGAGCTGTGGGTCAAGATGGCCAGGGGGAGACCTATGTTACTTCTAGCTTAATAATAATAAGCTTGCTTGGCTCAGAGTACACTGAACTTTATACACTAAACTAAACTATATTATTGGTGCAGTTAGTTAGAAATCAAGTGGCAACAGAAGGCCTAAGGTAAAGACCATCTGAGAGCGCAGTAACACCAGGGAACACCTTGGGGGTGGTTGCAGAGCAGGGAATACTGCTCTGGTCCCACAAATGCCTTCTCAATGTGGAGACTACATGAGGGTTTCGTAAAGAGGGCTTATGCAATGCTCTCTGAGAAGGGAGGTGACCTCTGCTCACCGGGAGGGTCTTTGCAGATGGGAGCTGGCAAGGAGGAGAAAAGCCTTGCAGGGCAGAGATCACGGAACGCCTCAGGCTCTACCTAGGGTCTTAGAATAGGGAGTGATTTTTTTTTTTTTTTTTTTTTTTTTTGAGACAGAGTCTAGCTCCATCACCAGGCGCCAGACTGGAGTGGAGTGGCGCAATCTGGGCTCACGGCAACCTCCGCCTCCTGAGTAGCTGGGATAACAGGCGTGCCACCATGCCCAGATAATTTTTGTATTTTTAGTAGAGACAGGGTTTCACCATGTTGGCCAGGATGGTCTCAATCTCCTGACCTTGTGATCCAAAGTGTTGGGATTACAGGCGTGAGCCACTGCGCCAGACCAAATATGGAGTGATTTTAATTGCTCTATGTCCTCAATGCTCAGGAGATAAAAGCCCCTTGATGCACTGGGTGTGGTCAGACACTTGGTTCCTCATCCGGCTATACTTCTGATGCCGCAGCACCCTGATAACAATTGGTGATAAACTAGAGCACTAGTTTAGCATGCCTTAGAAGGATCTCAAGTGCTCTTCCCTAGGCTTATTTTACCTAACCCCTTCACCCTCCCCTTCTATGTCCATAAGCTCAATGAGATTATGAACATAATAAAAGTGTCTGGTAGAAGGCCTCTCTGGCCCCACCACCCAGCCACATGGAAGGAGCTTAACTTCCTTACGTGACTCGGCACAATGCCCCCGACTGAAGGAACTCCAGCCCCTTCCGCCTAGCAACCACCTAACCAATCATCACCTGCCTCTTTAGCTCCCGCCCAGCAAACTTCCTGCCCAAATCCTGACCAATCACCATATGCCCTATCAACCTCCTGCCCACTCAACTTCCCGTTCGGCAAACTCCCCGCCCGGCAACCGGGACTAACCAATCATCACCTGCCGCCACTGCTCTCCCACCGCCCCAGGCCCTCTGCCCCTATAAAACCGACCAAACAAGGAAAGCGCGCGCGATTCCTCCCTTCCCGCTTGAGTCGCCCGGAGATCCCAATAAAGTCGGTACCGGTCACCATGCGTCCTGCCTCGTGTCTACTGGGTGCCTGCCTCCGTGGGTTGGGGTCCCACAACCAGAGGTCGCACAAAAAGTGTTTGGAGCCCAGAGCTCGGGGCCAACAGGGTTCGCAGGCTTGCGTTGGTCCGCTGAACCCATGCTGTAAATTCTACTCTTATGTCTCTGTATTTCCTTTTCTCAATCCCTTGTCACTACTGGGACTAAGGGCACCCATGTACAGGGGTTGGGGCAGGTAGCCAACAGAGAATTGACTTACTGATAGAGAAAGAAGGGACACCCTATTTGTTCTCAGAATCCGTTCCTCTTTTGCCCATTAGCGTATTCTCTGTGTCTAGCACAGGGCTTGGAAAACAGCATATGCTTAAATAATGTGTTTATTTGAATAAATGAGATGAATGGTACTAACAGCCCTCTGTCTTTTTAAAAGCAGGACAATGGCGACCATCATTGATTTCTGAGTCTCCAGATCTCGTCACTCTACAGGTCCCTGACCTATTTCTAGCAGAGAAAATTATTTTCTTGCTCATCATTTTTGGGGAATGCTCTCCTCTTGCCATGCCAGGCATATTCCTTTTCCCAATCAGTCAGAGATCACATGTGGAGCTATTCTTGGATTTTGAAACCATCAGCCTTTGCCAAGGTGTGTGGAACTGCTGGAAAATTATGTAACTCTGCGTGCTTCCACCTTTCTGTTGCAATGTGCCCTTTGTCTCACTCTTTTTAAGGACAGATCTTTATGGCTGGCCCTGAACACCATTCGTTTTGTGTTTCTATAAATGAATCTTTGGGGATTATACAACTTGTCTAGTTTGCAGTCATTCTCTCCTCTCTTTTTTTTTTTTTTTTTTTTTTTTTGAGACAGAGTCTCACTCTGTCTCCCAGGATGGAGTGCAGCAGCATGATCTCAGCTCACTGCAACTTCCACCTCCTGGGTTCAAGAAATTCTCGGCCTCAGTCTCCCGAGTAGCTGGTACTACAGGCACACACCACCATACCTGGCTAATTTTTGTATTTTTAGCAGAGATGGGGTTTCACCATCATGGCCAGGCTGGTCTTGAACTCCTCACCTCGTGTTCCACCTGCCTCGCTTCCCAAAGTGCTGGGTTTATAGGTGTGAGCCACCGCACCCAGCCCATTCTCTTCTCTGTTTCCTATTCATATATATATATACATTGTTTTGTCATTCCTTTGTACTCACTGAAGTTCTCTTGGTTCTTTACTCTTAAGTAACTCAGATGTTTCCCTTTTTCAATCTCTGTTTCTAAAGCCAGCCTTCCCCTTCAGTCTACTTCAGATCAGTTGCCTTGCAATAAGAACCATCAAGGCAAACAGTGCCTTTAGAAATTGTATGGATAGGCATTTCATTCCATTCTTATTTCCATCAAATTAAACAAGAGACAATTATTATTCCCCTATCATCCTGGTGCTCCTTAGCTCAAAGGCATCTCAGAACCTACATTTGCTAAAAGATTCAAACCTGAGGCTTGTTAATGTCTGGGGTCACTCAGAGGATGCAAAATCCAGTCAGTCAGGGTGGAACTGAGGAGATTTTTCTCCATTAAAGCCCACCCAGGTGGTCAAATGCAGATTTAGATTGGCTTTGGAGTGGAAGATCTTCTTTTTTTCTTTTTTCCGGCAGGTGAGTTGTTACACACTACTTAGTGGATTCCGACTTCCATGACCACCATCCTGCTTGGAGTGGAAGATCTTCACAGAATGTAGTGCCTTAACAAGTTAAGGATATTAGAATTAATTGATAAAGGGCAAATAAAAAATCACTGCTTCCTTTCTCTTCTTGTGTCTATGTTTGATCTCTTTCAGTTTTTGGAAAATTCTGTTATTGTTTCTTCACCTATTTCACTAGACAAAGAGCTTGGCATATTCATAGAACAGAAGGCCGTCAGAGTCACTGGTACAAAATGAGCAAGGGAAGAGTGAGGAGCTGAGATAGGAAGGTTAAGTATAGCCCAGTTTAAGCAGGTCCTTGTAGGCTAATAGTAAAGATTTTAAAGTTATTTGTCCTTTTTATTATGGAAATTTTCAAATGTATACAAAATGGAGTTCTTTTTTTTTTTTTTTTGAGACAGAGTTTCGCTCTTGTTACCCAGGCTGGAGTGCAATGGCATGATCTCGGCTCACCGCAACCTCCGCCTCCTGGGTTCAGGCAATTCTCCTGCCTCAGCCTCCTGAGTAGCTGGGATTACAGGCACGCGCCACCATGCCCAGCTAATTTTTTGTATTTTTAGTAGAGACGGGGTTTCACCATGTTGACCAGGATGGTCTCGATCTCTTGACCTCGTGATCCACCCGCCTCGGCCTCCCAAAGTGCTGGGATTACAGGCTTGAGCCACCGCGCCCGGCTCCAAAATGGAGTTCTATAACTATTTACAATATATACATCACCAGTTCCAGTTACTGTAAGGGTTATTGCTGAGTTTAAAATGAGGAAACTGAGGCCAGTATAAGAAAATTAAATGCCAATTTATTTAGCTCCCGGGCGAGGTTCCATGGTCCCAGGGAAAGGGGCCAGGGAAGTCGCGCCTGATTTCCTGAGGCGTAGGGTTTTATAGCGAGTGAGGGGCAGGCTGCTATTGGTAGGTAGGCGGGATTTCCGGTGAGCAGGCCGCCCAGGGGTAGTGGGACCTGCATGGGGCAAAATGCTATTGGGCAGGTTTTGGTGGGGCTTCTTTTAAATTTTGGCAGGGTTTTCCAATGGCGGGCTAGGTGCAGAGTTTAGTGTTAAGTGCAGGTTCTGGTGTGGAGTGCAGAAGTGGGCGTTGGGGAAGCTAAGTGGCGGAGCAAGATGCTAAGTGCAGGGCTTGATGTCCAGCGCGGAGTGGTGACGTAGTTTTCAGGCGCGGAGAGGGATGGGTGTGTCCGAGCTCCCTGCGAGGCAACCGGCCTTACATTCTGACCCTTTTGATATAGGACGCCGCTTCTTTCTGGCTACTTCCTGCTGAATAGGGGCAGAGTGAGGGAGGATGTCAGTTGGCTGGTGCCTCGGTTGGGAGCCGGACATAAGGGTGAAGCAGCATTTGGTTTACGGCCACCCTGGAGTTTTCCCTCATGCAGGCCTGTAAAAACCTGAAGAAAAAACGGGCTAGCATTAGCAGAAGACAAATTACGATCATGGGAGTGATAATAGAGGTTAGCCAGGTAAGCATGGGGGATTGCCACCAGTTGAGAGGCGAGACTGGTGCGTTCTGTTTTCTTCGGAGTTCTTCTTGGAGGTGATGGAGAGTGTCGATGTTCTCTTCTACAAGGCTGTTTCATTGACATAGTAGCAGCACTGTTCCTGAAGAAACAGACAGGTACTTTTTTTTTTTTCTTTTTCTGCCGTTAGCAGGTCTAGGGCCCGTCAGTTTTGGGGAGTTACATGGGCCAGTGACGTGATTTGTCGCTGGAGGGAGGCCAGGGAGGCGGCTGACGCTTTGATAGCCATGGGAAGCTTGTCCTCTAGTTGAGTGGCTGAGATGATGCTGTAGCCTAGGGTGCTGCTACCCAGCCTGGCCGCCATCAGAGAGGATGCTAGAGAGAGGCCAACGACCATTGGGAGGAAGACTGCTCGTCTGTCTCAGTAATTAGGGGAGGGTGGAAGGAGGAATGGAAGTTCGGCCTGTTCGTATACCTCTAACTGCGGGACCAAGGTGACAGGCACACAAGGGAAAGGGGAGGAGGCATTAATAACTTTAGTTAAGGTTCCATTACACCAGAAGTGTCCTCCTGGTGGTGCGTAGAGGGAGGATTTTACCTTTACTGTGGTGTTACAGCTGGGACTGAAGCTGCTGGCTGTCTCATAGCAGAGAGAGAAATTGTGAGGGCGTACTTGGGACAAAGGGATATCCGTTAAGATGGTGCCGGGTCCCGTAGGTGATTGTGACAGATTGAACCCGGACCTGAGGGGAACTGCCGCTAAGGGGGTGCTGCTGAGAGAGGCACATAAAAAGCAGTTGGTAATATTCATGGCTTTAGTTAAATTTAACATGTTGGCTCCCTGCTGTACTAGAGTCAACCAAGAGAAAGGTTGAGAGGTGCTATCTGAGGGTTTGAATTGGTTAGTTAGGGTGGCTTCGTTTTGCAGGATTGTATGTCTTACAGAACTGAGCTGTTCTATTGCTTCAGGGACGATGGGGGTATAGGACCGGAATATTAGGCATGTTCCGTGAGGGTGGCTCCAGGTATAATCTTCATAGACTTTACCGGACACTTCTGCATCCCAATGGCTGTGCCAGGGGTCGCGGATGTTGAGGGCTAAGGAACCATTGCTGAAGTGAGTGAGCATGCGGTTGGGACGGCTTGGAGGCTGTGGCTTGTGAATAACACAAGAGCTGTATGGGCATCCCCGTAGGTGGTGTTCCACCAATGACAGTAGTCCTTGGTTTTGTCATATAGAAAACACAGCCTGGGCCGAAAGTGAAACCCATGATCGTTACCGAGTACAGCGCTTTTACCGTGTGGGATGAGGATGGAGACAGTAGACTGACAGCCGCCTGTTTGGCAGTTTGCCTGTGCAAGATAATGGGTCCTGGTGGTGGGGCCCTCAGACCAGGATTCCTGGGTTGCAAGGATCCTGGTTCGAGTTCTTGGAGGAGAACGCTGTCACGTGGTTGGAGAGGCACCACTGGGTGGGAGTCCTCTGGTCCTGGAACAACAGGGCGGGAGTGGTCTGCGTGCTCCCTTAGCAGGTGGCAGAGAAGAGAGAGGAAGGGAAGGTAGGAAGCCATTGGGGGTGGTTTTACAGGAAGATTGTGAGAAACCAGGAAAGGCCGGCCGTACAGCAATTCAAAGGGGCTGAGGCCTGTTGGTCCCCATGGGGTGGCTCGGACCCAGGCTAGAGCAAGAGGTAGGAGTGTGGGCCAAGAGAGTTTTACCTCGATGGTAAGTTTGGACAAATGATCTTTGAGGATGCCGTGAGCCCATTCAACTTTACGCGACGACTGAGTGTGGTAGGGGATGTGCAGTTTCCAGGAGATGTTGAGAGTCTTGGCGACCAGCTGGACCAGCTGGGCTGTAAATGCTGGATCGTTGTCTGACTGGATGGTTGCTGGCAAGCCGAAACAAGGGATGATTTCTTGAACTAAGAGGGAGGCCACTGTGTCCACAGTTTCCCCGCTACCTGCAGTGTTACCCTGGGCTCGGCAAGGGTGATGGGGGTCTTCAAGTCCGGCCTGCGTCCGTCGTCCAGAAGGCTGAGAAGTTCAAGCGATGGGATTCCTTCCTGCAGACCGGCCTGCCCTCCACATAGAGGTGCAGGGGTGGGCCTGCAGTCCGGGACGGGCAATCACCGCACCAATGTCCAAGCTGCTTGCAGTCCGGGCAGGGCTTGGTAGGTGGCTGGGGACATGGACACTGGCATGCCCAGTGTCCCTCCTGACTGCACTTGAAACAGGGCCCAGGCGAAACGCCTCTGGAATTCTTGGTGGGTTTCGATGGACCCCCTCCACCAGGTGCCTGGTGAGCTGCCGGCCTCAGGGCTGCCACAAGAGCTTGGGCTTGGAGGCTTACCTTTTGCTTTAGACAGGCCTTGCAGGTGGCCTCAGCTTTTCCTCTCGGTCATTAAAAAATTTAATTGCCATGTTTACCAGGTTTTGTATGGGAGTTTGGGGGCCCTCCTCAGCCTTTTTAAGTTTCTTTCTAATATTAGCCACTGACTGAGAGATGAAATGGGTGGCTAGAACTGTAGCCCCCGCTAAAGAGGCCGGATCCAGCTGGGTATGGAGGATCATAGCATTTGTTAATCAGTTGAGGAAGGTGGCGGGGATTTCAGTAGGGCCCTGAGTTATCTCCCTCAGCTTATCATAATTAACTTTTTGAGCCGCGCTTTGCATGCCCGCTAGGAGGCATTGTAGCATTTGGTCTCTGCGGCAGTGGCCATCTTGACCAGTTTGATAATTCCAATTAGGGTTGGGCTCAGGGACAGCTGCCGCACCTATGAGCATTTGATTATTTGTGAGATGTACCTGATCAGCGTGTGCCCAGGCCTCCGTAAGGATGCAGTTATGCTTCTCTAAAGTAAGGGTGGTGGATAGAATTACATAGGTATTGTGCTAGGTGAGGTCGTAAGCCTGGGTGAGGTGGTGGAATTCTTTGGTGTAAGCAGTAGGATTGGTGGAGACTGACCCTAGGTGTTTCTCAATGGCTGACAGATTAGAGAGGGAGAAGGGAACATGCACTCGAACAATGCCTTTTGCTCCAGCGACCTGGCGAAGAGGGCAAAGGAGGGAGGTTTCATCGTTAGGAGCATAGCGTGAGTGAGTGTGAGCACTAACAGGAGAGGCTAGGTTGGGACCAGGAAGAGGAGGAGCTGGAGGGGGTTGAGGTTCTGCATACTGTGGAGGATTAGTGGGTTGGGCGGGTGGAAAGGATAGTTCGTTGGGCGGGTCGGGGTCGGAAAAGGAGGAGAATGGTGGAGGGACCGAGGGCAAAAGGAACAGAGGGTGGGGTGGGAGTGAAGATACCAGAAAGCCTGAACGTGGGGGACCTCCGACCATTTACCATTTCTTTGACAGAAATTGTCCAAATCAGAATGCCAAGATTGAAAGTTCCCTCCGGTGGCCACTTGGACTGGGTGTCCAGAGGATACTGGGGCCAGGCCACGGTGGAGAGGAAAAGAAGCCTTTTCTTTTTTATGGAGAGGCCCAGCTTGGGTAAATTTTGGACTAGACATCCCAATGGCGACTTGGGGTCTAGGCGGGACTCCTGATTACCCATAGTTGACTCTGTTGCGGGGTAGTTAGGGGTGAGGAAGGGTTATAAAAAGGTACCATATCCAACACGGGTAGAAATACTCCTGTCCCGGAGGGGGTGGCTGAGAGAACCTACAGGCTACAATGATTATAATAAGAAAGAAAATAGAAAGAGACAGGGCTAGGGCTATTTGCCACATGGCAGAGTTAGAGGAAGTGAGGCCTCAGTAGTTGAAGAGGAGAAGGAAAGAGAACAGAGTTACTTTTAGGGGCATAAATTCAGTAAAGTTTCCCTGCAGCCAGTGGTCTGTTACCCACTGTAGAATATTTCTTACTTCAAGGGAAGCAGGCCTAACCCACTGTCTATCAGCTAACAAGAGTCTAACAAAACTGGCGAATTTACAATAAAGACAGAGCCACATATAGGATTGACGGACAAAGGATGGGTGCCCCCCAGATGGGAGACCAGTCTGATGCCTTCCCGGCCACATCCCGGAAGGGATGTTTCAGGGCGTCTTGGCTAAGGTGTACCCGTATAAACCCCAGGCCTGGTCACCGCAGAACTTTCAGTCCTGAGGTGAATCACCGTTATGCCTTATGACGTCCCTGTGGAACTGCGGGTTGAGCCCACACAAGCCCCATAGCCGTCAGGCCGTGGGACTACACATAAACTCACTCACTCACTCACTCGTGCCGGGGGTAGGAAGAGAAACTGAAAGTACAGTTACTTAATTAATGGGAGTTTATATGCCAAAGCGCTGATTCGAGATAGACATTTTAGTAGGGTAAGCCAGGGATTTGATCCTGCTGTTAGGCAGGGCCCGGGTCTGCAAGCGGGGCTTCTGAATACCCAAACCTCAGCCGCTGCTGCAGAGATGATCGGAAGGCGTCCTGGACTGCATTATCGAGCACCAGAGAGGGTTCAGGAAGATGGGGACGTCTCCCTCAGATTCCTGACCCCCAGAAAACCCCTTACGGGGAGAAGACAAGACAAGAACGTAGGGACGTCTCCTCTATGCTCAGGTTCTCGGGACAAGGCCGGGGCCTGGCCCACGACGAGACGGGAAGGAGTCCCTGACGCAGCCACGATTATGAGCAGGGAGTCCACGAGACAAGCAGCGGGGGAGGCTGTGGGCAACAGAAGTCTTACCTTGTGGCGGAGCGGTTCCCTGGTCTGGCTTTGGGTGGAGGAGTCAGTTTCTCCCAGGAGGGGTCTTACAATTCCTCCCAGGTTTTTGGCACCAAATGTAAGGGTTATTGCTGAGTTTAAAATGAGGAAACTGAGGCCAGTATAAGAAAATTAAATGCCAATTTATTTAGCTCCCAGGGGAGGTTCCATGGTCACAGGGAAAGGGGCCAGGGAAGTCGCGCCTGATTTCCTGAGGCGTGGGGTTTTATATCGAGTGAGGGTGTCTTGATTGGTTATGAGGGAACAGGACGTGGATGGGGCAAGCTGCTATTGGTAGGTAGGTGGGATTTCCGGTGAGTGGGCCACCCAGGGGGAGTGGGACCTGGACGGGGCAAAATGCTATTGGGCAGGTTTTGGTGGGGCTTCTTTTAAATTTTGGCGGGGTTTTCCAATGGCGGGCTAGGTGCAGAGTTTAGTGTTGAGTGCAGATTCTGGTGCGGAGTGCAGAAGTGGGCATTGGGGAAGCTACCTGGCGGGGCAAGATGCTGAGTGCCGGGCTTGATGTCGAGCGTGGAGTGGTGACGTAGTTTTCAGGCACAGAGAGGGATGGGCATGTCCGAGCTCCCGGCGAGGCAACCAGCCTTACAGTTACCTTTTCCGTTTTTGCCTTTATTTACTCTCCTCTAACACACTAGGTCATTTAATAGCAAAATAAAGACAAAGTTTTATTTGTAAATATATCAGTATCGTTGATATATTTTGAATTCTTTTTTTTGAGATGGAATCTCACTCTGTTGCCCAGGCTGTAGTGAAGTGGCGCCATCTTCCAGCTCACTGTAAACCCCACCTCCCAGGTTCAGGCGAGCCTCCTGCCTCAGCCTCCCAAGTAGCTGGGATTATAGGTGTACACCATCACACCTGACTAATTTTTGCATTTTTAGTAGAGATGGGGTTTCACCATGTTGCCCAGGCTGGTCTTGAGCTCCTGTGCTCAAGCCCTCTGCCTCCCTTGGCCTCCCAAAGTGCTGGAATTACAGGTGTGAGCCACTGCTCCTGGCCAGGAATTCTTAACATAACCACAATTCCATTATTACCCTTAGTATTAATATTGTTAAAATATTAATAATTTAAAAATATCACTAAGTATTGTCAGTGTTCAAATTTCCCCATTGTCTGATAATTTATTTTCAGTGTGTTTCAGTTTTGCATCATATTCGAAATAAGCTTCATGCAACATTTCCCCCAGTTTACTATGTCTCTCACATATTTTTTAATCTACAGGGCTTCTCTCCATCACTTTTTCCCCTGTCTTGCAATTGATTTGTTTTAGGAACTGAATTTTGCTGATTGTATTTCTATGGTGTCATTCTATATAGCTATTTATATAATTTCAGTAAATCAGTAGTTAGAGTCTTGAGATTTGGAATAATGATAATAATAATTATTATTTTGTTAAGTATACTTGATAGATTTTTTTACACTTCCATAGAAAGGTATATCTTGCTTGGTTAGTTTTTTTGGGGGGGGGGCTAGAAGCTCTTATTAATCATTATTAAATCCATTAATTCATTACAGTTTAGAAAAGAATAATATTGGATTATTCTATCATTTCTTTCTGTTTCATTAGCTGAAATATTTCTATACAGAGAAATCCATCCTCATTGATAATTTAGTTTCCTTAAAGTATGATTTATAAAGGAAAAGCGGGATACAATTTGATTATTTTCCCCGATTTACTTATTTTCAAAATAATGACTTTGTTGCATATTATCCTCCAAAGCTGACCAATGAGTTTGCTTGTTCTGGAATATTATTATAAACCATAGGTTTAATACATGGGATGTGATTGTATTTACTGTTCTTCTTGATGCTCTAATTGTCTAACTTTGGGATAGTGGGAATCTCTTCAGATTGGCCAATGAGTCCTTTGGGCATGATCTTGGCATTCCTTCTTTCTGATTTAACAAGATAGTTCAAGTTTGTTTTGTAAATTTCTTGCTCCAGATTTGGAATCAGTCCTTTCTCCGGGAACCTTACTTTCTATATAGTGGAAAATAATCTTTAGAGACTGCAACCTGGGCACTAAAGTACTCATTACCACTAGGTTGGTCATTAGTTCTAGGCCTTTGCTAAGGAAAGAGTTAAGGAACCCTTGAAATAATTTGTGTTTTAAGATAAAATTCATCATGGGTTAACTGATATTTTCAATTAATATTCTGGAAAACAGAACTTTAATTTCACCGAATTAATCTTATGTTTGTAACTACTTTCTTTTATGCTGAAATTCCTATTTATTAATGACACAAACATATTTATTTACTTTATCCTACATGACACACTCAATGGTCTTAGAATGACAATATTGCCGCTACCACCAACAATAAGAGAACAGTTAAAGTGTTTTTTCAAAGGTTTTGTCTTTAGACTATTTGTCATTAAGCATGTTCAGAAAGTATTACTGTGTTTGAAAATTATGTGTACCTATTCATATAACTAATATAGAATATTTATGAAGATATAAAACATTTAAAGCATTCACTATAGTTCGCAATTCAAATTTATGAAATAAACTATATTTAATGAAAATCAGCTTCTCTCACTCTTTTTTCTACTCTATATTCCCTCTTAGGCTATTGGTAAGTGGTTAAAAAGTTTTTTGATTTATTATTCCCTTGATTCTTAAAATATAACTAGACACAAACACATATTCTCTTTTTAGATAATGGTACCATATTGTACAAGTTTTGCCTACTTTGTTTTTCCTCCATAATATATCCTGCATAATTGATAGATTTATAGAGAGATTTCTTATTCCTTTTTCAGATCTTCAGAGTATTCCACTGTGTAAGGATATATTATTTAATCAACTTTGTCTTCTACATTTGACTTCTTTCTAGTATTTTGATATTATAAATAATGATTCAGTGCAGAATCCTGGAAAAGACCTAAGATGGTCAACTAGATGCAGCCAGGAAGAGCATCTCACATGGAGGGACTACCAGCACACTCTGAGCAGATCTTTGAAGGGAAGACTTTGAGAGTGGAAAGAGGGAGGATGCAGACCCTGGGCTGAAGGGGGAGGAAGCTGGGAACCTTGCCCAGAGCAGTCGAACACCAAGACTCGATCCTGGCCCTCAGCAGTTCCTGGGGGAAGAGATAAGTTAAATAGATAAGGAGTGGCTCACTCTTGCCATGGACCTCTGGACTCCGAGCTTCAGGAGACTCTATGAACCCCCACAAAAACTTGAGCTGATGGGAGAGCTATTTGGAGAAGTGGCAGGGACAGTACTCCAGCCTGTGCAGAATCCAGGGGAATTGGCTTAGGAATAGAGGCAGTGGAGCATGGTGAGGGTCACTCATCCTCAAAGCCCACCATACTCCCTTAGGTGACTTTGGCCTTTGTTGCCTGTCATACCTGGACAGAGTGGCATAGTCTTGCCCATGGGATGGGACCAGTCTAATCTGTGCACCCCCTTGCCTGCCAGTCTTTCCCAGCATGTCTTCCTGGCCATGCCCATTTGCAGCAGAGCCTTGGATGCCCAGCTAGGGTTCTTTCTGGTGGCAAATGATGTAGAGATGGGGTTTCACCATGTTGCCCAGGCTGGTCTTGAGCTCCTTGACTGGCAGACCCCCACCTAAGAATCAGGTAGCTTCAGCAGATGGGCTCTGCTGGTATGCACCCACCCACAACCTCCACCCACCCCTTTGCCAACGCACACTTGCACACAGACTTCACTGCTCAGTTGCCACTGGCATGTGTGTGTGGACCTCACTGCTGCTGTCCCCCTCCCCCGGCATGTGTGGACACTGCTTCATTGCAGTCACCCATGTGAGCATACAAGAATGGATGCTATCACCCCACCCCTGTGAGCACATGACATTTGTACCCTATCATGCTGCTGCTGCTGGCAATGCATGCATACTCTGCTGCCACCACCCTGATGGTGTGCTTTTGCCCTATCAGAGTGTTGTCAGCAGACCAGAGCACTTCAGCCCCTCTTGCATCACAGATGTTTAACCTCAAGTGGACAGAGAACAAAGTTGTGGGCCTAGTACCAACCCCCTAGGGTTAGAACATGCAGCCCACAGTTACTGAGCTGAGTGTTGGCCACCTGAGATCATTCAGAAATGAAGCCAGCTGACTGAACCCAACTTATACCACAGTCAAAACTTCAAGGTCTTCAGAGAATATAAAAGCAAAAAGCTCTATCCAAAGTTCAGCAACTACAAAGGTTAAAGGAACATCAGCCCACATAGATGAGAAAGAACCAGCACAAGAACTCTGGCACCTCAAAAAGCCACAGAATCTTCTTATCTTCAAATGATCAAACTGGCTTCCCCGCAATGGTTCTTAACCAGGCTGCCATGGCTGAAATGATAGACATAGAACTAATAATCTGGATAGCAATGAAGGTCATCTAGATTCAGGAAAAAGTTGACACCCAACCCAAGAAATCTAAGAAACCCAATAAAAACAACACAAGAACTGAAAGATGAAATAGCTATTCTAAGAAAGAAACAAATTGATCTGATAGGGCTGAAAAACTCACTATAAGAATGTCATAATACAATCAGAAGTATTAAGAACAGAATAGACCAAGCTCAGGAAAATATCTTAGAGCTTGAAGACTGTTTCTTCTAATCAACTTAGTCAAAAATAAAGGAAAAAGAACAAAAAAGAATAAACAAAACCTCCAAGAAATATGGGATTATGTAAACAGACCAAGGCTATGACTCACTGGTGTCCTTGAAAGAGAGGGAGAGAGAGCAAACAACTTGGAAAACATATTTGAAAACATTGTTCACAACATTTCCACAGAATGTTCCCAACCTCACTAGAGGGGTTGACATTCAAATTCAGGAAATTCAGAGAACCCCTGTGAGATACTATAAAAGATGACCATCTCCAAGACACATAATCATTAGATTCTCCAAGGTCAATGCAAGAGAAAAAATATTAAAGGCAGCTAGAGAGGATAGATACCAGCCCTTCTTTATATTTTCAAAAATTGAGGATGACAGACTCCTCTCTAACTTATTCTATGAGGCTGGCATCATTCTGATATCAAAACCTGCCAAACACATAACAAAAAAAAACCACTTCAGGCCAATATCCTTGATGACCATAGGTGCAACAACTGTCAACAAAATACTAGAAAAGCAAATCCAGCAGTATATCAGAAAGTTAATCCACCATGATTAACTGGGCTTTATTGATATGCAAGATTAATTCAACATATGCAAATCAATAAATATGATTCATCATAGAACTAAAAGCAAAAACAACATGGTCATTTCAATAGACACAGAAAGCCTTTCAATAAAATTTAACATCTCTTGATGTTAAAAATGCAAAACAAACTAGGCATTGAAGAGCTGTACCTCAAAACAGTGAGAGCCATCTATGACATACTCACAGCCAACATCATATTGAATGGGCAAAAGCTGGAAGCATTTCTCTTGAGAACCAGAGCAACCAGGGAAGAGAAAGAAATAAAAGGCATTCAAACAGGAAGAAAGTAGGTCAAATGATCTTTGCAGATGATATGATTCCATACCTAGAGAATCCCATAGTCTCTTCCCCAAAACTCCCAGATCTGATAAACAACAAAGTTTTAGGATACAAAATTGATGCACAAAAGTCACTAGCACTCCTATACACCAGCAACATCCAAGCTGAGAGCCAAATAAAAAAACTTAGTTCTATTAACAGTAGCCAAAAAAATAATAAAACATCTAGGAATACAGCTAAAAAGGGAGGTAAAAAATTTCTACAATGAGAATTTAAAAACACTGCTGAAAGAAATCAGGGATAACACTAACAAACAGAAAAATATTCCATGATCATGGAAGAATCAATATTGTTAGATTAGGCACACTGCCCAAAGCAATGTACAGATTCAATGCTATTCTTGTCAAACTGCTATGACATTTTTTTCACAGATTAGAAAAAATGTTTCTAAAATTGATGTAGAACCGAAAAAAAAAAAAAAAAAAAAGTCCTGAATAGCCAAGGCAATCCTAAACAAAAAAAGCAAACCTGGAAGTACTCTACCACCCAACTTCAAACTATACTGCAAGGCTACAGTAAACAAATCAGCATGTTACCGGTACAAAAACAGGCACATAGACTAACAGAATAGGTCAAGAATCCAGAAATAAAGCCACACACCTACAACTATCTGATCTTCAACAATGTCAACAAAAACAAGCAATGGGGAAAAAGACTCCTTATTTCATAAATGGTGATTAGATAACTGGATTGCCATATGCAGAAGATTTAAACTGGACCCCTTACTTTCTCCATGTACAAAAATCAAATCAAGATGAATGACTTACATGTAAAAGCCAAAACTATAAAAATTTTAGAAGAAAAGCTAGGAAATACCATTCTACACATAGGCCCTGGCAAAGATTTTATGACGAAGACTTCAAAAACAATTGCAACAACAACAAAACTTGACAAATAGTACCTAATTTAACTAAAGAGCTTCTTTCTGCATAGTTTAAACGAAACTATCAACAGAGTAAATAGAAAACCTATATACATAATGCAGAAAAATATTTGCAAACTATGCCTTCAACAAAGGTCTAATATACATAATCTATTAGGAAGTTAGACAAATTAACAAGCAAAAAACAACCCCATTAAAAAATGGACAAAGGACATGAAGACACTTCTCAAAGAAAGACATACATGTAGCCAAGAAGCACATAAAAAAAAAAGCTCAACATTACTAATCGTTAGAAAACACAAGCCAAAACTAGTCAGAATGGCTATTTCTAAAAGGTCAAAAAATAACAGATGCAAGTGAGGTTGTGGAGAAAAAGGAAATACTTATACACTGCTGGTAGGAATGTAAATTAGTTCATCCACTGTGGAAAGCAGATTGGAGATTTTTCACAGGACTTGGAACTACCATTCAACCTAGCAATCCCATTACATTATTGGGTTTATAACCAAACGAATGTAAATTGTTCTACCATGAAGACACATACACACGTGTGTTCATCATAACTATTTACAATAGCAAAGATACGAAACCAACCTAAATGCCCATCATTTAGATGGATAGAGGAAATGCGATAAATATATACCATGGAATACTATGCAGCCATAAAAAGACGGAAATCATGCTCTTTGCAGCTACATGATGACGTTGGAGGCCATTATCCTAAGCAAATTAATGCAGGAGCAGAAAGCTAAATACTGCACATTCTCACAAGTGGGAGCTAAACACTGAGTGTACATGGACACAGAGAAGAGAACAACAGACACCAAGGCCTACTTGGTGGTAGAGGGTGGAAGGAGAGTGAGGACCAAAAACTACCAATCGAGTCCTGTGCTTATTACCTGGGTGACTAAGTAATCTCTACACCAAACTCCCATGGCACACAATTTACCCATGTAACAAACCTGCACATGTACCCCACCCCTGAACTAAAAGTTGCAAAGGAAAAGAAAAAGTATTAAGCAGATATATGTTTTGCTTTTGCTAGTGTATCTTTGCGTTGATGCCTACAAGTAAAATTGCTGGATTAAGTTAGGTCACAGGATTTTGTATGGTTTTCTAATCTCAATGGGCAGTCTTGAGGTATGTAACATTTGCTATGGTCATAGTGAAACTGGAAACCTTCCCTTGTCCCCCTCTCAGGGTGTGGGATGGGGGAGTGGCTGGCTTCTTCAGTGTCCTGCTGCTCAAACCTCTAGGGGAGCATACAGATGGCAGGCTGTGGGGCTCCGAGCCCACGGCGGTGTCTAGGGGTGAATTTTTACAGCTCCAGAAGCCCCAGTGAGCATGTGCTACTGTGTGCTTTTTTAGTTTTGCTGTCTATAGGCGGCTTGTGTTCACCAGCTCAATAAGATCCTCCGCCTTGTCGCAAGGACAGAGGGCTTTCTGTATCCTGGGTTCTTGCCTTGGTGTACCTGAAGAATCGGATCACACGTGGACTTGGAGAATGAGTGCAAGGTTTTATTGAGTGGAAGTAGCACTTGGCAGATGGGGAAGCCAGAAGGGAGATGGTTTTCCCTGGGGCTGGGCTGCTGGGTGGCCTGGGCTCTCCTCTGACTGCCCCTGCCAAACTCCGCATCATTCTGCCGGTCGGTTGGTGGCCTGCTGACCTGCCGGTGCGTTCCTCTCAATGTCCAACTACTTGTGTGCTCCTCTGATGATGTGCTCCTCTCAATCTCCGGTGTTGGGGGATTTTATAGGCACAGGATGAGGGAGCGGCGGGCCAGGGTGGTCTTGCGAAATGCAACATTTGAGCAGGAAAACAAAAACGCCTGTCCTCACCTAGGTCCCTGGGCACAGCCAGCCAGCGACCACACCCTTAGGTATTTCTGTATCATTTAAAGGGACCACACCCTTTCCCTCCCAGCACTTCCCTTCTCCACTTCCATATCAATAGCAGGGGTGGGATTCTTAGGGCATCAGTGCTCACCGGAGTGGGACAGTGGTTTAATAAATGATATCATCTTTGGAGATAGACATACACACACGCACACACACACACAGCCACACACTCAAACAGCAGGTGAGTGAATAATGTTTCATTCAACCTTGTTTTTTCAGAGCATTGATGAGAAAGAAAAAAAACAACAACAAACGCTTCTCCCCAGGGTCTGTGTCTGTGTGAAGCTTACCTGTTCTCCCCAAGTCTGCATGAGTTTTCTCTGGGACTCAAATTTCCTCCCACATCCCAAAGATATGCACGTTCAGTGAATTCGCGTGTTGAAATGGTCCCTGTCTGAGTGTGAGTGTGTGTGCACATGTGTAACCTGTGACCGGATGGCAACCACGGTGCATTTCTGACTGGTGCCCTGAACTGCTGAGACAGACTCAGCCACCTTCAACCCCGGGCTGGAATAAATGGGTAGATAATTATCCTGTTTGAGTGTATTAATCTTTTAAAAATATATGTATAGCTCAAATATTTTTCTATGTTTAATATTAGAAGTGTTTTGGCTCTTTATTTAGAAGTTTGGTGATGTTTTTGTGACCAGAAATTTGTTGTAGGAGCTGATTCTTATTTATATCAAGTAGCTAATGGTGAAATTGGTTTTGTTATATGTTGTTTTGTTTAAACTTTCTAAAAGTCTCAGTTTCCAAGAACCCATTAAGTGAGAAATTAATGTGTGTGTGTATGGGTGTGTGTATGTGTCTGTGTGTGCATTATATATATAATATACACTACTTTCGTAAAATGACTGTGCTTTTAAATGGTAATTTGGCAACATTTTTATCATTCCCCAGAATGGAGGATAAACATTCTTTTCCTTAAAAATAACATTTAAACATAATTTTCTGGAAATATAAGAATTTTCTCACTGTGGTTGCTATTTTACTTTTCAGTGACCTGACAAAACTAGAATGCAGAACATATAAAGTTTCATCTGGATATGATTTCTGGGACTTATGTAGTTTTTGTGCTGCTATTCTTTTTTGTGTTTGTATGTTAGGAAAAGTCATAGAAGAAGCCAAATTTGGGAGGAACTGAATTAGTTACTGTGATTTACTAGAAATGGACAGGGACTGTGGCAGTCTTTGTCAGGCCTCTGGGAGCAAACTGACAAAGCTGTCAGTTTAGCCATTTAGAATTTTCCATGTGTTCACTGCCAGCCTAGAAACCCAAGGAGCATGGTGACCTCTACCTTTTCCAATATCTGAAGATGATTTACCCCGATCTCTTGTAGGATTGATTCTACAGCCCATATAGAGTTTTGTCCTGTTATTCTAGAGTCACCATTCAGAGTCATCCAATATTCTCTAAGAGCTTTTTTTCTTTCATGAAAGCCTTTTCACATCAATGAAAACAGTTCATCATCAATCTGCATTGGATATCCAGTATATAAAAGAGACTGAAATAATAAACACCAACCTTTATTGAGTGCTTAACACATTACAGGCATGATGCTAGTTAAGCTCTTTTCATGGATTATCTCAACTAATTTTCAAAAAAGTTTATTGGTATTTCAAAGTGACAAAACTGAAGCTCTGAGGCCAAGTACTTTGGCAATACTATAAAGTTGCTAGTGGTAGAATGCAGTCTGATTTTGAAATCCACACTATTAATCAAGAGACCACTCCATTTGCTAAAGGAAATGTCATTCATACCTTCTTGAGAGAAATGGATCCCACTGCACAGGAAAGTGATGTAAGAACATATATGTATTGCTATTATTAAACACAAATGTGTTATTAATTGTATAAGTTATATAAGACTTTATGTGCATGAACACTTCTGTATATGTGTGAGTGCATGTGTGTGCACTAAAACCCTGATAGGATGATGAGCAAGGTAGGAATGAGTTTAATCTTTAAATTAGACTGATCTTCTTTCAAAATTTGGTTTCTCCACTCACTCCCAGTGCACACGTAGATAAGTTATTCACTGCTCTGAGCCAAATTTTCTCAACTCTTAAATAGGAATAATGATTTTCCACTTTTTTTTTTTGAGAATTCAGAAATAATAATATGTGCATAAAATGATTGAAACAGTGAAACATAGAAAGCAAACCCTAAAAAATAATATATAGATAACATTTGAGGCATTTTCAAGGAAGTGAATTTTTAAGTTTGGCAAGAGCCTGGGTAGTTGAAGAGGATAATATGACAGGCAATACAAGTGGAAATAAAAGAAAGCATCAAGACTTGAAAGCAGAAACAAATGATGTGTTCATACAATGTAAGAAAGTTTGATTTCCTGTATAGAGAGTTTAGTATGCTGTGTAATGGGAGATCACATTGCTTCGTGTGTGATAGAAGCTTGGGTATAATAGAGGTTTAGATATGATGGAAGCTGCTGTGGAATCCCCCTGCAGAGTCAAAGTCTGTCACATGGTAACTCCACACTGTCAAAAGCAATGGTATCCTGAAGTTTGATTTAATTACGTTGACAACTTCCTAGGAAAGACACCTTCAGAGCTTCAGAGAGGCAAACAGGTGATGAGTTGTCCCCTTTGAATGCTGCACCCACCACATAGCATGATTGTAAATAATTAGTTTTTGTGAAATAACAACTTTGAAGGAGGAATTCCATGGAGAGGTGAAATGAATGCAATGATCATTTAACTTTTTCTGTGGTTCTTGGGCCTGAAAACTGGGAACGCCTGTATGTACCTGGAAATTGAGAAAAAAAAAATGTGAATCGGAAGAGCTCATATATTCCAACTACTTGAGTCAAATCAGTAACATAAACGTTTGATAATCATTTTTGAAATAAACGGACGAACGTTTTTGACATTTTCTAAAACAATGCTTTTCCCAAACTAATTGTATTTTGAGCTCTCAGAATGTATATCCTGTTTTCTTGCATTTTCACCACCAGATGGCAGTGATAACCTATTCATTCATTTCTTATTTTTTAAAAAATCATTCTCTTGCTTAACGTTATTGTAGAAATGAACAAGTGGCTCTAAGTTAAAAGTGATGGCCAACATTTTCATTCTATTTTCTACGACAATTCAGCATACTAGAGTCATAGTTCCCTTGTGCAAAGAAGGAAAAAAAGTGCATGGAGGCAAGGACCAGAAATATTGGGATCTTGTGTGAGTTAGAATGCCACTAAGTAGGGCTGGGCGCGGTGGCTCAAGCCTGTAATCCCAGCACTTTGGGAGGCCGAGGCGGGTGGATCACGAGGTCAAGAGATCGAGACCATCCTGGTCAACATGGTGAAACCCTGTCTCTACTAAAAATGCAAAAAATTGGCTGGGCATGGTGGCGCGTGCCTGTAATCCCAGCTACTCAGGAGGCTGAGGCAGGAGAATTGCCTGAACCCGGGAGGCGGAGGTTGCGGTGAGCCGAGATCACGCCATTGCACTCCAGCCTGGGTAACAAGAGTGAAACTCCGTCTAAAAAAAAAAAAAAAAAAAGAATGCCACTAAGTAATAAATGACTCTGGTACATTGTAAAAGACTCTCTTGGGTTGTGTATATTAAAAATGTATATAAAACTCCATGTGTGTTTGTGTGTGTGTGTGAGAGAGGTCTTTGGGTTTGTGGTACAGGCCGTATACCTGTGACTTCAAAAAAAATCCCCTGCCACAAGCTACCCTTGTCGCATTCTAGGCTTGACCTCATTAAGGGTGAAAGAGTGAGATTATCAAAAAATGAAGTGGGCTGTCACACAGCACAGATGTACATGACCTCTGTCTCTACTCCACTTAATGATCATTTCTTACTCAGTTTGTCTTAATATGGCATATTTCATTTTTCAGATATTTTCTGCAATTAAAGTTTCTCATTCAACTCTCCTGGATTTACAAGTACATGTTTTAGCTTGGGAAGCAAAATTTTTTGTTTAACTTCTTTTGTTTCTTAAAAATAGCATGAAAGTCTTCTAAAGATTGGGGAGGAAGCCCCTGTAATTATACTGAACAAAGGGCTACTTGGACATACTTCTTTAAACTTGGCTTGACGGGGCTGTTTTTAAATGAAACATTCACATGCAAGATTCGAGAGACCAGGAAGAATAGCATGAAGCGGATAGTTTATTGTTCATTGTTTTTTATTTAGGATTATCAGGACCATTTTTTTAATACCTTGGAGTGATCAGTTGATCTGGTTTTAGTTTCAGCTGAAAGGACAATTTTCTGGGCTCCTTCAGTTAACAAAGATGTGGTCACAGACTAGGCAACACAGATTTCATCAGTGAGATACGCTGGAAACGAAAAGAGGCCTTATCATTATAATCAAGAGGTCTGGGTTTGCTTGTGCACTTTCACAGGCCACACATATGGATGTGGGCATAAGTTTTATCTATAAAATGGGGAAAATAACGCTGACATGGGGTTTATTGAGATAAAGTCTACAATCCTCTGGCATGCACACAATATTCAATAGAGAGTTTTCTTTTTCAGTCTATCCCCTGTATAAAAGTAGGTTGATTCTGGTTTACGTTACAAAGAGGAAAAGCTGTGTCTTCCACATTTGTTGCTTCCAGAAGTTTACTCTGTAAACATCCACTTCCATGCCTTTCTTTGGTCTGGAGTTTTCCTTATGATAAGCTAATGGCGAAAATAATTTTTTGTTCTTATGCTTTTTACAGCTCTTTAAAACACCTCCATGGGCATCTAGAAGTTAAGCTTCTTTCCTTAATTGAATAAGAAACCGCATTACAAATTAATGCAACTTAGTGAAGATTAAATAAGGTAATTAACAGGTCAGTACTTTGAAATGTTATATTCTGTTATAGGATTGGATGAATGTAAAAGCATGCTTTAATATGAAAGATTTCTAAAAGCTTATGTGTTAAAGGTGCCTCTAAGATCCATCTCCACTAAAGAGCTTCAAACTATGACACATATTTCTGAGCAGATATAGTAATCAGCCTTTATATTCTATAATACACAGATTTCCGAAGGCAGGCAACATTCAGTCTTTCCTACAGTTTCAGCATTGACTGATTGATACTTTATTTTCAAATAGCTTTATCCTTTTTTTTGAAATAGAGGATAATGTTCCTATGGAATCTTGCCATCCTGAAGGAATAACTTGTGTTTTAAAAATTTGCTAGGGGACATTTGTGGTATTTAGGAACTCAAAAACCACATGGCACTTTGACAAACCTGTGCAATCAAATTGTACTTGTTCAGTAAAAGCTTTGGATTGCCTTATTCTGGAAGGTTAAATGCTCAATAGTTTCCTGACCTTGATATGGTGAAGTTGGAGAATTTTTCATGTGGGGAGTAGTATTCACTTTTTATCTTGTGGTGGTGGTACAGGAATTTGCTTTTATGGGAGATCTCCCCTTCCATCCAGGAGTTTCCCAATGCTAATGTTGGATGAGAAGCTCTGAAATCCAGTGAAGAAGCCAAAATGCAGTATGGTTCTTCCCTAGTAGCAAAAGGGGGTTGTTTCCAGTACCCTCCACCCCTGCTGATAACAAAACCTATGGATGCTCAATCCCTTATACAAAATGGCATAGTATTCACATACAACTACGCATATCCTTTTGTATATTTTAAATAATCTCTAGTTTACTTATAATGTAAATCTATATAAATAGCTGTTATACTACGTTGTTTAAAAAATTTGTATTTTATTTTTGTATTGGCTTTTAGTCCAAAATATTTTTTTTCTTTTTTTTTTTGAGACGGAGTTTCGCTCTTGTTACCCAGGCTGGAGTGCAATGGCGCGATCTCGGCTCACCGCAACCTCCGTCTCCTGGGTTCAAGCAATTCTCCTGCCTCAGCCTCCTGAGTAGCTGGGACTACAGGTGTGCGCCACCATGCCCAGCTAATTTTTGTATTTTTAGTAGAGACGGGGTTTCACCATGTTGACCGGGATGTTCTCGATCTCTTGACCTCGTGATCCACCCGCCTCGGCCTCCCAAAGTGCTGGGATTACAGGCTTGAGCCACCGCGCCCGGCCTGTCCAAAATATTTTCAATCTGAGGTTGGTTGAATCTGAGAAACCGGAATCCATGGCTATGGGAGATTGACTGTACCTTCAGAATGAAGCATTAAGCATCCTATTTAGTAATAGAAATTGTGTTTATTGGCTGAACTTTGTTTCTGCAAAGTTAGAAATCTTCCCCACCCCGTATTTCAATATATATAGCCTAAGGCCTGAACAATACTGTTTGTTTTAGAAATGTGTGGAGACACTTCCCTCCCCCAAGAATTTATTCACAGGAGAGGAGAAGCTGAGACCCTGCGATAGCTGATGATGCAAAGCCTGATCATCATTTTATGAGGGAAGCCAGAGAAATGAGATAGACTGGGCCTAGTAGAAAAGAACCTGAAAATATGTCCTTCGCAAGGAATTATGTGCAGTTGACACTTGTGATTGTCTTGTCAGGAGTATGTAGCCAGAAGACTCCGGTGGGAAGGGATGCACACGGCAGAAAATGCTGAGATATGAATGTAGGCACACATACACGTATACCATATGCATGTCCATACGTGCATACAAAATAGTTTATCAGATCATACTAATATATTTCCAATTAAAATTTGGGGATAGAGATGTGTGAATCAGGGGAGTGTTTTTACTTAAACTACAACTACTTTCTTCTGTATCAACAATCTTGGTTCTCATAAATGCAGGAGATAATAAAATTAGAATTTCCCATAATTATTACTTTATCCTGTGTTACAAACATAATAGTCTTAAAACAACCATAATAAAATCTCCACCATGAAAAATTACTGAGAACTGTTAAAATATATTTTGCATATGTTCTACCGATTATATCCATTTTTTTATAACTTCACTACTTTGCTTAAATATAAAAGCCTTTTTTGGGAGGCCGAGGCAGGTGGATCACCTGAGGTTAGGAGTTCAAGACCAGCCTGACCAACATGGAGAAGCCCCGTCTCTACTAAAAATACAAAATTAGGTGGGGCATGCCTCTAATCCCAGCTACTCCGGAGGCTGAGGCAGGAGAATCGCTTCTGGGAGGCGGAGGTTGCAATGATTGCCCCATTGCACTCCAGACTGGGCAACAAGAGTGAAACTCTGTCTCAAAAAATATATATAAATTATATATTATGCTCTCCTCCTTTAATGGATAATTTTGTACTCATTTTGGTTGTCTAAAGTACCTTCTGTAGTAGATTCCTAAGGAGGAAAATAGAAACAACATTCTCTGAGTTTTTGCATGCTGATAAAAATTCATCTGTGCACTTTATACTTGAAGGTAAGTTTTGTTGGATATAAAATCCATGGCATACATACATATGTATGTATCTTAAAGATTCTTCTTCTTTTTTTCTGGCATAAAACATTACTCTCAAAAAGTCTGATGATAATGTAATTTTTTCCCCTTATGTTACTTTGTCTTTTTTGTACATTGATGTTTTATGTGGACATAAACTGCACATGTTTAAAAGGTATGTGGTAGGCAGCATTCTACGACAGTCCCCCAAATTTCTACTCCTGGGAGTGCACACTCTGTATAATCCTCTCTGTTACAGACCAAATATTTGTGGCCCTCCATTTCCAATTCATACATTGAAACCCTAACCCCCAATGTGATAACATTTGGAGATGGAGTTTTGGGAGATAATTAGAATTACATTAGGTTGTGTGGGGTAGGGCCCTCATGATGGAATTTGTGGCTTTTATAAAAAGACAAGAAATAAATCACTTTTTCCCTTCTATGGGTATGCACTGAGGAAAGGCCATGTGAAGACATAGAGCAGCCATCTGCAGACCAGGAAGTGAGCCCTCACTGGAAACCAACAATGCTGGCCCATGGTCTTGAACTTCCCAGCCTCCAGAACTGTGGGAGAACACATTTCTATTGCTTAAGCTACCCAGTCCATGGAATCTTGTTATGACATCTCAAGCAGCCTCCCTTGAGTATGGGTACGCCTTGGGAATAGGATCATTACTCCCATGATTAGGTTATATGATTTCACCATGGCACACTAGAAAGAGAATCTCCTGTTGGCTTTGATGAAGTAAATTTCCATGTTGTGAGACGGCTACATGACAAGAACCTGGGGCAATCTCTGGGAACTGAGGGAATCCCTAGCTGGCAGCCAGTAAGATAATGGGAATCTTAGTCCTATAACCACAAGTCATTGAATTCTGAGACCCTCGAGTCAAATGGAATCATCACAGCCCTGACTGACGCCTTGATTTCAGCCTAGTGAGATCCCGAGTAGACGATCCAGTTAGCTCATGCTTCTCTTCCTGGCCCCCAGAAATGGTAAGATGATAAGTTAAAGTCCCTAGGTTTGAAATAATTTGTTATGCAGCGATAAAAAACTAATACAGGGTACAATTTGATAAGGTTTGATATGTGCATACGTATAGAAAACAGTGAACAAAATCCAGATAATAAACGTACTTAATACTCCCTTAGATTTTCTTATGTTCTTTTATGGTCCCTCCCTCCGCTCCTGCCTCAACCTACTCTATTTCCAGGAAAGTTTTGACCTGTTTCCCTTCATTGTAAATGAGTTTGTATTTTCTAGTCTTTTTTGTAAATGGAATCCTATAGTATGTATTTGTTTGGCTTTTCTCTCTGTGCATAATTATTTTGACATTTATCTGTGTTATTACATATACCAATAGTTCTTTCCTTTTTATGGCTGAATAGTATTCAATTGCATCTATTTACCAAACTTTATTAATTCATTCAACTGTTGTTGCACATTTGTGTTGTTACCAGTTCCCAATGATAACAAATAAAGATGCTACAAACATTTGTGCATAAATTTTTTAGATCTATACTTTCAATTCTCTTGGGTAAACACCTAGAAATGCAATGTCTTCTTCATATGTTAGAAGTGTATTTCAATTTTTTTAAATGCCTAAACTGTTTTTCAAAGTGGTTTTACAACTTTATATTCTCACCAAAATTTAATGAGAGTTCCAGGTGCTCTACATCCTTGAAAACACTTGACATAATTAGTTTTTTTAAATTTTAGGTATTTTATTAGGTGTGTAATGTTATCACAGCATAACTTTAATCTCTATGTCCCTAATGGGTAGTAATGTTGATCATCATTTTATGTGTTTATTTGACATATGTATATCTTCTTTTTGGTGAAGTATTTCTTCAAATATTTTGCCCATTAAAACAAAATTATATCAATAGCTTTTAGGGGTGCAGCTGTTTTTTTGGTTACATGGATGAACTGTATAGTGGTGAAGTCTGAGCTTTTAGTGTACCCATCACCCTAACAGTGTACATTGTACCCACTAGGTAATTTTTCATCCCTCACCCGTCTCCTACCCTTTCTTCTTCTGAGTCTCCAATGCCCATTATGCCACTCTGTATGCCTTTGAGTAACCATAGGTTAGCTTACAAGTGAGAATGTGCAGTAATTGGTTTTCTACTCTTGAGTTTCTTCACTTAGGATAATGGCCTCCAGTTTCATCCAAGTTGCTGCAAAAGGCATTCTTTTATTATTTTTTATGGCTGAGTAAAATTCCATGGCATATATAAACCACATTTTAATTACCCACTCATTGCCTGATGGACACTTAGGTTGATTTTACATCTTTGCAATTGTGTTTGTGCTATGATAAACATGTGAATGTAGGTGGTTTTTTTATAACGACTTTTTTTCCTGTGGGTAAATATTCAATAGTGGGATTGCTGAATTGAATGGTAGATCTACTTTTAGTTCTTTAGGAATCTTCATACTGTTTTCATAGCGGCTGTACTAATTTACATTCCACCAATAGTATACAAGTGTTCCTTTTCCCCACATCTATGCAAACACCTATTGGTTTTCAACTTTTTAAAATGGCTATTGTAGTTGGAGTATGGTGGTATCTTATTATGGTTTTTTTTTTGCATTTCCCTGATGATTAGTGATGTTGAACATTTTTTTCATATGTTGGTCATTTGTATATCTTTTTTTGAGAAATGTCTGTTCATGCCATTTGCCCATTTTAAAATAAGATTTTTTTCTTGCTGATTTGAGTTTCTTGTAGATTCCGAATATCTGTTGAATGCATAGTTTGCAAGTATTTTCTTAAATCCTGTAGGTTATCTGTTTACTCTTGATTATTTCTTCTGCTGTGCAGAAGCTTTTTAGCTTAACTAGGTCCCATTTATTTATTTTTGTTTTTGTTGTATTTGCCTTTGGGGTCTTAGTCATAAATTCTTTTCCCAGGCCAATGTCCAGAATAATTTTCCCTAGGTTTTCTTCTAGAATTTTTATGGTTTTAGGTCTTAGATTTAAGTCTCTAATCTATCTTGAGTTAATTGTTGTATATGGTGAGAGATAGGGATCCAATTTTATTTTTTGACAGCTGTATCTTGCCCATATTTTAAATTGGGTTATTTATATTCTTATTACTGAGTTTTGATAATTTTAAAATATATTCTGGCTGCAAGATCTTTATGTGATTTTCAAATATATTCTTTGAGTCTGTGGCTTGTCTTTATATTCTATGAAAGGCTATTTCAAAGAACAAAAGTTTTAAATTTTAATGAAGTCCAATTTATCAATTTGTTCTTTCATGTATTGTACACTTGATATCATATAAAATAAATTATTAGCTAATCCAAAGTCACAAAGATTTTCTCCTATTTTTTTCTAGAAGTTTTAGGTTTTACATTTAGCTCCATGATCCATTTTGATTTAATTTTTTACATGGTGAAAAATATGTATTAAAGTTAATTTTTAATATGTAATATCTGTACATACTTATGAGGTTCATGTGATACTTTGTTACATGCATGGAAAGTGTCATAATCAAGTCAGGGTATTTGGGAATATCCATCACCTCAAGTATTTATCATTTTAACATGCAGAAAACTTTCCAAGTTCTCTCTTCTAGCGTATTTTATAATATACAATATATTGTTGTTAACTGTAGTCACTCTGTTATCAAACATTAGAATTCATTCCTTTTATTTAACTGTCTGTAGCCATAATCACCTTCCCTTCATTGTTTCCCCCAACTCCTGCACAACACACACACTCTTCCCAGCCTCTGGGATAATTCTACTGTTTAGCTCCATGAGATCTACTTTTATAGCTCCCACATGTAAGTGACAATATGTAATGTTTGTCTTTCCATGTCTCTTCCCCTGAGAACTGGTTGTTAAAAAGAGCCCGGAATTTCCCTTCCGGAATCTTCCTTCCTCTCTTACCATGTGATCTCTGCACACACTAGCTGCTCTTCACTTTCCACCACTAGTGAAAGCAGCCTGAAGCCCTCACCAGAAGTAGATGCTAGTGCCATGCTTCTTGTACGACCCACAGAACTGTGAGCCAAGTACAACTCCTCTTTGTAAATTACCCAGCCTCTTTATAGCAACACTAAATGGACAAAGACACTGCCCCTTTGAGGTATAATTGCCCCTACTACTCCTAACTCTGAACTGATCTGTTCTTCATCTCTGTAGTTTTCTCTTTACCAGAATGTGAAATGGATGTCATCATAGTATGCAATCTTTGAGACTGGCTTCTTTCACTTAGCATAATACATTTGAGATTTATCTGCATTGTTTTGTGTATCAATAGTCTGTTCCTTTTTATTGGTGAGGAGTATTTCATTACATGGACATACCAAAGTTTGTTTATGCATTCACCCCTTGACAGATGTTTTTGTTGATTCCATTTTTGAGTAATGCTGCTATAAACATTTTTGTGCATGTTTTTGTCTAGAAGTGAGATTTCTGGATCTCAAAGCCTGTGCATAACTTTATGAGAAACTGCCAAACTGTACCACCTTGCTTTTCCAGCAACAGGCATAAGAGCTTCAGGTACTCTACATCCTCACTAGCCCTTGATATGGTCAACATTTTTAAAATAGTCATTCTAATAGATTTGAAGAGTATTATTTGAATTATATTTTCTGATAGATGTTTGTTAGTGCATTAAGGTGTAATTTTTATTATACCTATTGTAGACGATGGGGTGATGGATGCAGCAAACCACCATGGCACATGTATAACTATGAAACAAACCTGCACATTCTGCACATGTACCCCAGAACTTAAAGTATAATAAAAAAAAAAAACCCTTTTAAAATAAGAGTAATTTTTACAAGTCATAGGTAAGTGAATGTGTCTGAATATGAGTTACCAAATACAGAGGAAGTCAGATAAAATGATGACCTATTATTAGCAATTCCTGAAGGAAAAAATACACTGGTAAAGTTTTGGGTATTACGCGTTGATAAATTTGTATGGACTTACTAAGTTGAGTTCATATGATCTAATTCAGATTAATTCAAAAGCATATGATAAACTGCTTTTTTACAAACTTTAAAAATGAAAGTATATATACCGAAAGGATATTATGATAGCTTGGTGAATTAGACACATCCTTGTAACTAGTAACCAGATCAAAAGAACATCACAAGAACCCTAGAAACCTCTTCCATGCTCTCTTCCATTTATTACCTATCCTTCGAAATCTATTCTAACTTGGAATAGTGTAGATTAATTTTGCCTTTTTCTACGTAATATAAATGAAATCATGCAGTAGATGGTCTTGAGTCCACTGATATTTTCTCTTACCCCTCTTAAAATGTTGGTCAGAAGGAAATAACCCAGGACAATGAAAGCATTATAATAAATTGCAATTGATAGTATGTTATTTTACACATTTATTTATAGTTGTCAAGTGCAGACACTACATATTGTACACATTCATTAAGATAATGAAAGTGTTGTGCTACTAAAATATCAAAAGAGAAACCAGATTATTGGGGCTTAATAGTGATAAGGCTTTCTTTTTAATATTTATTTATTTATTTTTGAGATGGAGTTTCACTTTTGTTGCCCAGGCTCGAGTGCAGTTGTGTCATCTTGGGTCACTGCAACCTCTGCCTTCCAGCTTCAAATGATTCTCCTGCCTCAGCCTCCTGAGTAGCTGGGATTACAGGCATGTGGCACCACTCCCAGCTTATTTTGTATTTTTAGTAGTGATGGGGTTTCTCCATATTGGTCAGGCTGATCTCGAACCCTTGACCTCAGACGATCAACCTGCCTCTGCTTCCCAAAGCGCTGGGATTACAGGCATGAGCCACCACACCCAGCCTTCATCTTAATTTCTTTAATAGTGATTTTTATTTAGCAATATGATCATGGTTTGTGTTTCATAATTTATTTGCTTTATTGTGTGCTTTTTACAGGTTTTTTTCCCCCAGTAGAAAATGTATTTTTCCCCTTTGGGAAGTGTGGGGTAGAAGCACATATTCTTTCCCTCACCACCTGAGGCTCCCGTATTCCCATCATAAATGTCCTGCATCAGCAGCGGAAGCGTTTCCCACAGTGGAGGCAGTAAAGAGAGATTAGGCAGCTTTTTAATTTCCATGTGGAGTTTTCTCTGGAGAAGTACCACCATTCCTATTCTTTCATATTACTTTGATTCTGTGTCAGAATGTCAGAAGCCCATGCTTGCTGTTATGGAATAAATAAGTGCCAGTTCATCACATGCTTTTGAATTAATTTGAATTAGACCATATGAACTCAGCTTAGTAAATCCATACAAATTTACCAACACATAATATCTAAAACTTTACCAGTGTATTTTTTTCTACAGGAATTGCTGATAATAGGTCATCATTTTACCTGACTTCCTCTGTATTTATTAACTCATATTTATACACACATGCACATTCACTTACCTATGACTTGCAGGCATAGGTAAGTTGCCATTTGCATAATTTTTATCCTTCATCTATTCCATATTTTATGATAGCCTTGGCCAGAACAAATAGTAATTATATTTTAAGAAACCAGTACTCATATCTAACAGAGGTGTCTGCTAATAATATTTTTATAAGATTGAGGTATTTATGCAGTATTCATTTCTACATGTTTAGACAAAAGTAATAAAATATTAATAAATCAGCATTACTTTTACATACCGATAATCAGACAAAGTAATTTTATAACTAGAGAAAATATTTACAAGGTGAAAGGGCCTAGGGATATGTAATAGTTCTCTGGGAAAGAAAAATAAATTTTAGTCTTCAAAATTCTTTTTTCTACTTGAAAAAGCACATCTAGGAAGACATGACATTTTGCACTAATGGAATCATTACCAACTACTATGATAGCCTGGGGTACGGTCTTTTCTTTGGATCTGCATTTTGAAATTTCCACTAGCAGAATTGTAGAGTGCTGAATCAAACATGTGGATTCTGAGCCAGATTGCTTTGAGTTTGAATCCCAGCTACATTGCTTGACTACTAGCTTTATAATCAGTGTGTTTTTCTTTTTCTTCTCAGTTATAAAACTGGGATAATATTAGGGTGTATTTCATGGAAATGTTAGACAGATTAAATGTATTTTTAAAGTGTCAAAAAGTGCATGGCTTAATACATGTTGACCATTATTATTGAATTAGTGAATTAAAACATTAAATAGGCATTTATAATACAGTTCATCTTCTAAATCTCATTTTTGTTATTAGCCTGATAATTCATAGTGTTTTGGAACTAAAAAAGGACTTTAGAAATTATCTGTTTCAACTGTCTCAGTTAAACTTGAGGAAACTGAAGTTGAAGAAGGTCAAGTTATTTGTTTTAATTGTCCAACTTGCTAGCAATAAAGCTGGATGTTAACCAAAGTCCCTTAGTCTGTATTGTTTGAGAGGAATGGGGTAGGCTAATTATAACTGAATTTACAAGAAAAATAAGATAGTAATTTAAAGTAGATAGAAATCTTAAGGGCAATTCACGGTCCACTAAAATGAACTTTCCACCTAATTCCTCATTTCTTGTTTTCCACATTACACATGGCATTACATTAGTTATTTATTTTAATGGTTATGGATGCTTCAAAATATTTTATTTCTTCGTGCATGATTTTTTATTTTTCATTGAATGCTGCTAATGCTTTTTGTTTGCCCACAGGCTCAGAGGAAAAAACTTCAAAGCCTAACTAAAGAACTTTGTGTTTCTTAGGTAGTTTGAGATACCATCTGAACCATTCCCTAACTTCTTTTGCTTCTTTCAGAAAAATGCTAGCCAAAGACTTCTATCAGACAGGTCCATGGGGGGACAAGTGGACAATTTCCACACTGTCTTTCCTCTAATGTGACCAGAGTAGACAAATTGGCTATTTTAAGCTCCAAATGTAAATTTCTTATTTATGCCTGTTGGAACTATGTTAATCCATCGTTAACATATTCATAACGTAACATTCATGTTACTGTTATACAAATGTCACTGTCCTAGGAGAAGCAGCTATTCTCACAAGTGATCAAGAGAGAGAAAGAAAAGAACAGAAATGATATGCTATGCCATCCTTTCAAAATGTGTCTTGATTGTATGGGGGTTTGGGGGTTGGGGAAGGGAGGGGGAGAGAGACAGAGAGAGAGAGAGAAAGAGAGAGAGAGAGCGCCAAGTCCCCATTTTCTGCAAAAACAAAGTGTTAAAAATTCAATACACTTTTATTACCAGTTACTTAAGTGTCAGACCCTTTGGTTGGCATTCAGGATGCAGCAATGACTAGGACAACATGTCATAGTCATTAAGTGTTGGGACCAGGATTTAACCTAAGCCAGCTACCTCTTGGGTTGACTCTGTTAATCACTACCTCTCAAAACTCTCCTCTATAGGAAACTATCTTATTTTTTGATTAATGGTGAGATAAAAAGTTGTAGGATTGATTTCCCACAAACATTTGTGGGAAATTTGTTACTAAAAGTAACAAACATTTATATCTGAAGGTTACATCTTTGATTATTCAAAACATCTCAATGAAATTTAAAAACAATGTTAAAATATAGCTGTTTTCTAGTAAGTTGTTTTTGGTTATGTCTCAATTTCCACACTGTCTTTCTGATAGGCAAGTCAACGTGCTTATTTTCTATTTTTTATGTTAGATAGTTCTTTCTAAGCACTTATTTGCAAAGTGCTTAACTATTCTCAATCTCAGCCATACCCCAGCTCCTTCTTATTGAAGGAAGTCAGAGCTAACTGCTTAAAAGCGTGCTGCTGGAATGGGTGACCCTGTCTTGAGGATTTTGCCGTGACAGCTGTCTCGTCTCTGACAAGTGACTTAATTTCTCTATGCAAGATATTATGCTTCTCATAGATATATGATTTACCTGCAATTGTTATTTGTCTTATACATAAAGTATTGTTTACTTCAACTCTTACGAGAGCTGCATTCAAATGTCAGGCATTGTTTCTGTAAAGGGAGAGAGGCAGGTCCAGAGCTCTCCTGGTCTAGAAACTCTGAACCCAGAGATGTTAGGCTTTTCTGGAAGGTAGCTGACACTATTTGGAGTTTGTATGGAATCAGCTGGCACCTTCTGTTTTTGAATGTTCTGTATAGTGCTCCTAAGCAGCAACCTTCCCAGTTTGCTCAGGACTGGTTGTTCCACTTTGCTTTCAAACACTGCCTTCATATTGCCCATAATGAAAGTGAAAACCCTGCGAAGTTAAGTATGATGTGCCATTTCCCTCAGAGAATTATTAGGATAGCTGAAGTTCTAGTCACCCACCCTTCACTCGGTACTCTTCCTGGCACGCCGCCTTACTGCTTTATAAAAGGGCTCAGGGAGAACAAGTCATTTCTGTAGCATACTCACAACTTTTATGGGAGTGGCTCCATAAATCTCTCTAGTGCGTAACAATGGGATAGTAAAACTCCGGGATTTGGAACTCACTGTGGTTCTCATCTTCTCTTCAGACCTTTGTGATTTGGAAGTCCATATGCTAAAATCTCAGAAAGGGTGACTCAGAGAGACCTCCTTTAATTTGGAGCTTGCTGGTGACCTCTTACTTATTTGCTTCTGCTTATTTTTTTTCCAAACTAAAGTTTTTCACAGGACTTCATATAATTTTTCCAGCTTTTCTGGTATAAACCATCTGTGGTCATTTTGCTGAGTGTCTTTAGGTCATGGGAAAGTTCTGTCTTTTCTGCGTAGCACATATATGAGCCCTGCTCACCACAGCCGCTGTTAGTGGTGGACAGTTCTATTTGTCTCTAAGGAGTTGAGACGTAGTCACAATGCCAAAATATTGCCTATCTACAATTGTGATAAAGTTTAGAATGCTCATATCTCTAATTAACTCATTGGTCACTGTTAAAAATGAGTTTTATCTCTTTTCTCAGAGAGACAAGCTATTATAGAATCTCTGCAAGAAAATGAAAGTTGTAAATTCTCTGATGTGTTAGTACAGTAGTACATTTATGTTGGTTTTTCCAGATACCTTCCAACTTTAAAATACGCACCAAAAGCATACAAAAGTGATATATTTTGCCAGACATATTTTGTCATTGTCTTCAGGATGTGTCCTGTCCTGTCCTATCTGCTCTCAAATCTTGATCACTTATCTGTGATCCACAAAGCCTCAGAATTCCAAAATACAAATTATTCCGTGTGCTGACATTTGAATATACCTTGTCATCTACATGTGATTTGTCTTTTATGTGTATGCACATGTGTGAGTGGAACTATAAGCTTCTTGAAGAGAGGGGCTGTCTCCTACAATTCTGCTGAAGATCAGACATATGCATGGCTACTACATACACATGTTATTTTAAACAATAATTTCTGAAAATAATAATACATAGCCCTTGCAGCTTTTCTAAGAAATACCAAGACAATAAGGCAAATCTGAATGATCACAAGATTGCAAATAATATATTTGTCTATTTTCTGTGTTATCTTCTACAAAAATGTGTGTGTGTATTTGTGTGAGAGTGTGTTATCAAACTTGGATTATTCAATATATAGTTTTGTTATTGGATTGTTAAAAAAATAACCCATTATGAATATTATCCAAGTGCATAATCTTACTAACCATAATTTATTTATTCTCTTATTGTTAGACATTTAACTTTAGTTTTGACTTCATTATTAAAAATATTTTGATAAACATCTGTGTATCTTTTTCCCAGGAAACTTTTATCAATTTGTAATTCCCCCAATAGATCACAGCACTCTTTTCATTTCCATTTACAGGCAAAAGTTGTCTTATTATTTTTAATTGCATTCTTTATCAGGGAGATGATCAATTTAATATGTTTAAACATTTAAATTCTTTCTTTGGTGAATTGCTCATTTGTGATTCTTCTCAATTTAATTTGTTTTGTGATATGTTGCTGTCAGGTTCATAAGAATTCATTATGTTTTAAAGACATTATCTGAATCCATATTTATTGGAAATATTTTTCCATTTTAGAGTTTACCTTTTAATTTTGATAGTGACAGTTCTTGATAGTATTTACAAGTAATTAGATTTAATAATTGTTTTCTTTGTGAGTTTTTCATTTCTTAAAACTTAACTTTTCCATATAGCTTTGAAAGTATTTGTTTATATTTTCTTCTGGTTTTTATTTTTCCATTTTGAATTTTTATTATTACTTTTTGTTTGTTTTAAGGAGTGGAGAGTTTGATAGACAAGAAAGACGGGAGAATGCAGAAGGAAGAAGCTTCCCTGTACAGAGACAGAGGGAGGGGGGCTCCAAAACCAAAACAGGAATCTCCCGAATTTTTAGTTTTTAACTGTATAATACACTTGGAATTATTTGTTTTTCTACTCTCAAATAATTGATAAACTTTCCAGAATCATTATGTAATAGTTCTTTTTCTACTTATCCGATATTTTCTTATGTATTATATATTTTTTAATTTTTAATTTTTTTTTTTTTTTTTTTTTTTTTTTTTT
>NW_022436942.1:7171182-7338187 GCF_009761245.1 Sapajus apella | reverse complement strand
GACCTCGTGATCCACCCGCCTCGGCCTCCCAAAGTGCTGGGATTACAGGCTTGAGCCACCGCGCCCGGCATAATTTTTAATTTTTAAGATGTATTTTCTTATATACTAGTTTTTCTATGTGTTTTCTTATCATATACTAGCTTTCTATATGTGGGTATTCTTGGGGTCTTGGTTTTACTCCTTTGGTCTATTCATTCATGTTCAAGTTTCACAGTTTTGATTATTGCGCCTTTATAGAAAATTTTAACAACTAGTAAGACAAATTCCTCATGTTACTATTTTGTTTTTTACAAAAATCTATTTGTCTTGCTCATTTTATCTTACAGAAGTTTAGCATTATTTGCCAAGTTAAATATATCTGCTTGGGATTTTGCATAGAATTGCACTAAATCTTAATATTCTCTGAGATGCAACAACAAAAATCTTGATCGTATTCAGTATATTCTTCTCAATTGGACTAACATTCCTCCCATGCTGGAAGATAAATAACTTCCAGACTCTGAACTAGTCTAATGGTGCAAAAGGTAGGATATTCAGCTGATGGTAACTTACTTCTACAAAGAACATTTTAAGAAGAGATTTCCAAAATAGCTCTCACAGTTTCTATTTTATTTATCTATTACCTTTCTTTAAAATACTGACATGCATTTTTTTGTCATTAGTAAACCTCAAGCAAATATTTTAATTCTGATGGCCCTTTAAAAGCCATGTTTATTAAAACATTAAATATCTTAAATTCCATATTTGAGTAAAATTTAAAAATTTATCACTGGAAAATTGTTCTAAAATCTCTTTGGAAGACGATTACATAAACAACAAAAAATAGTTTTCACTCATCTAAACCTCCTTATCTGTCTATTGTTTTTGGGTCCCGTTCAGTTTTTTTGTTGTCTGAAATGCATGTCCTTGTTTCTGGTGGGAATTCTTGCTAAGTGATATGTGTCTTTCTCTTCCTTTGGGATTTGAACTATCCCAGAACCATCTTTTCTCTTTTTTTTTTCCCATAAATTCTGCCTCTCAGATGACAGTGTCTGTGTTTGGCTTCACAAACATCTGAGTGAAAGTCGTTTATTTTCATTTAGAAATGCATATTGTAAATTGAGCGCACTTTTGTTTTTAGAAAAGTACAAGGTGATAATTCAAGGTCTATACAGACAGAGGATTTTTACTCTCAGCATAAATAAAAGAAGTGTAGCTTTATTTTCCAAGACTATCTGTGGGAAACAGCATCTTTAGATGATAAATAAATTCAATTAATTTGATTAACTCTATTTATTAGTTTGGCTTTCTGTCAGCAGTTTTGAAGAGCAGATTATCTGTTGTTAAGAATGATGATCATTTTCTTAATTCTTATTTTATGCTCTTATCCAAATAATGATCTAGTAATGAATCACAAACGTTTAAATGAATGTGGCTGCAAATGCTAGGAAAGTGTTGAGTGCAGAAACACTTTGCGTTTGGGGAACTCACTGCAGTCTTTGAACATTTCCTGCAATTTCTGTGATGCTAGAAAAAGGAGAGGCCTTGCTGCAGTCCCATAACGACTTCTTTCAGGAACACTAGGGTGCTTTTAAGATGCAATTTGGGCACACCACAGAAGAGATCAAAAAACTTCAGGAAGGCAATAGTTTTATTTAATTTCAATATAAATGGTAAAATTGAAAATTTTTATATGGCTGGAAAAAATACATAAGTAAATTATAGATACTGATACTTTAGCACGAACATATCCTCAAAACACTCGGAGTAGATATAGACAATCACCAGTAAGATGGGCTGCTGAGAGTCATAACGTTTTTCATCTATTTTTGAGTTAACAAATTTAGAGTTTCATGGCAGTGAGATTCTGATGGTATTTGGGGCAGTCTTCCACTGGAAACAACTATACAAGGATTCATGTGGGTTCAAGGCATGATGTATATTCGAGAGCCCGAGCACATGTGTATCTTCCACGCTGTGTGAAATGACCATTTTCCTTGTGCAGAAGTAAAACAACTTCCCTCAGAAAAATGAATTGTGCTCTTCAATATTTACTTTAATTTTACTTTATTTTAAAACATTAAGCATAGATTTGATTATTGCATGGCTTGAATATGGTTTATCCCAACAAAAATTCATTGAAATGTGGTCCCATTTGGTGATGTTGGGCCTGATAAGAGGTGTTTGGGTCATGCGGGTGGATCTCTCACAAATGTCTTGGTGTCGCTCTCCTGCCTCTCCTGGTAGTGAGTTCTCACTGTTTTGAGAATGGAAGAGTTCCCTTCAAAGTGGGTTGTTATAAAGTGAGCTTCCTCCTTCTGTTTGATTCCTCTTTGCGCATGTCTGCTTCCCCTTTGACTTTCTCTGCCATGTTTTGACCTAGCTCCTGGCTTTCACCAGAAGCTGAACAGACAATGCTGGTTCCGTGCTTCTCACACTCACCAGCGTGCAGAACCATGAGTTAAGTAGACCTCTTTGCTTTGTAAATTATCCAGCAGCCTCAGATACTCTGTTATAGCAACACAAAATGGACTAATACAGTTATCCAATTTGATTCAGTTTCAATTCCATTTTTAATTTTTAATAAAATGCAATTCAAAGGTACCAGACAATAATGATAATGTGCCTAACCTTAAAACATGCACAAGATTGACTTTATTTTTTCATAAAGAGAACCTGAAAAGGTCTACTAGCTGGATGTTTCTTTCTTCAACTAAAAATACACAATGACTTCTTGAACAATAAAAAATGTTATCATTTGGTACTGCTCAACCAATGCAGAATGTCACAGAAAAAAGTAACATGCTTATTATGTCTAAGAACCCTTCCACTGTTTCTAACTGTAAAGCAGTTAGAAGACTAAAAGAGAAAAATAAGACTGAAAGAGAAATAGATTTATGCAACTTTAATATTTATTAAAAATGTTAATTCACTATATAGTATGCCTGTTAATTGACCATCTACTATCAGTAAAAATCTTTTCCATCAAGTGTTTACATTCTACAGACTAGGTTCAGGAAAGAAACAGGGGCTATATAATGCAAGTTGTAACAAACTATAACTCACAGACCAAATTTGGCCCATGCCCATTTGCGTACATATAGTTTATTAGTACACAGCCTTGCCAGTTTTTTTTTTGTATATTATCTTGGATTGTTTTTGCACTATAATGAAAGAGTTTCATAGTTGTTACAGAGTAGGTTCAACAATAAATAGAATATTCAGGGAAATAATATAACTGTAAGAGTTATCTATTACGAGAAACGTTTCAGTAAAGACAATCAGGGAAATGAGGCAGTAGCTAGAGAAAGATATGGCATCAAAGGGCTTTTTTCTTTAAATTACAGTATGTTTGTATGCTAATGAAAAAGGGCCCTATTACAGTATGTTTGTATGCTAATGAAAAAGATGTCTAGAGAAAGAGCGAGATATTACCTTAAGTAAGTGAGAGGGGTAGAATCAGTGTATAGTGGAAGCAGTGGTGTTAAATAAGAACACAGAGGATTTATCCACAGAGCATGAGGGAAAATGGAGTATATAAAGTCAGATAAAGATGGCATGATAAGTTTGTGGTAGACCCATACAAATGTTGTCTACAAACTGATTCATATTTTTCAGTAGAATACTATTCTAAGTCATCAACTCAGAGTGAAGAATCACCACTCTGAAAATGGGTGAGTGAATGAATTAGGGAAATGAGTCCAATTGCCTAGCAGCACTAAGGGCCCACTTGAGGTTAATGGTTATAAAAATGAGCCCAGTGAGCATGGTTGAGTGCATTTCTTTTTTCAGCTCTGTGCTCCTCCTTTGTGCATGTGAGAACTACATAGAGAATGCCACCTAGCTAGGTTCAGAGTTTTTCCAGAGGACTATGATGGAGGGGACAATGGCCTAAGAGGTTGAGAGTGTCTATAAGGGAGTGTTTATACTGATGAATTCTATAATCTAATCTGGATAAGAAGTAGGTAAGAATATGACTTGGGTAAGACACAGTAAAGAGGTGATAATAGGAGGAGGTCCAAGTCAAGTAACTGTTAGAGTAAGGGACAAGAGCAAATGATCAAGAAAGACACTATGTGGTGGCTGGAGAGAGGCCTGATTGCACTTGAGGCTGGGAATGGTGCAGTTGTTGGTAACATAGAGACAGATGTGTTTTGGGAGTTTACTTTGGGAGAGTGAAGGATAACCACAGTTCTGAAGAGGAGTCAAGAATCTGAAAGGATAAAATGTTGAAAGCATTATATACCTGGATGTGGAAATCACCAAGAATTATGGCAGTAATTGCTCTGGAGTTACCATTACAAACACCTTCAAAAAATGGGAGGAACGTTTTGGAGGCCCTCAGATGTCTGGAATAAGCAGGGATAGTGAGAAATATAGTCTGATAGCAGAAGCTGGGGAGTTCTGGAGATTCAGTCCACGAGAAGTCTAAACAATTGCTAGGACAGTGATTCCCAAATTTTACTGTACATTAGAATAATCTGGGGAGTTTTAAAACACCTGGAATCCCAGTTCACAGCCCATACCAACTAAATCAGAATGTCTGGGGGTAGAAACAGTATTTGAATAGTGTAAGATCCCTAGATGATTTCAATATCAGCAAAGTTTGGGAACCACTGCCCCAGCATCTGCCTTATACATTTTGGCGAACCATTTGGTGAGAATTAAAGTAGGACAAATTAATCTTGGCTGAAGGAGAGATTTATTCTGAAACCAGCTCTCTGTAAATGGGGAGCAGGAAATGAAAACAACATCAAGAACAATAACAAAAACAGCTGTTGGAAATCAACCGGAAATGGTGAAGTTATTATGATAAGAAAGTTGACAATTTGAGAATTTGTGGGGGTGCTTTAGTTTAGATGATAACTTTAATAGGCATGTGGCCTTGCTCCAGGTCCTTAGCTTTATCTTTAGTCTCTTTATTTTAAAAAAGGGATAAATATATATACCTTTCATCTATTGACAGAATGTGAATGTTCACAGAGTACCGTTAGTAAATATAAATTCTTCCATTGAAAACATTTTTGTACCTTCCCCACAAATGTTTATATAATGTTCCTTTGTTACATAATTTTTATATATTTGTATATAATTTTTATGTTATATCTAATTTATATAAATAAAAATGATCATAAGACAACAAGTGATGTGCCTGGTGAGTAACAGTTTGTCAGGCTGAAGTCAGGTTTGTTCACTGCTCTTCTTTTAAAACCATTGTATGATAAAACGTGACCATATCAAGCTCCTCGTCTTCTCTTGCCTTGTGAGAGGATTATAAATAATATCTTGGAGAAGGGAGAGGGTCGTTGCTCACCTTCTAGTTTCATTCTGGGAAGGCTGTACTGTTCCATTGTTAAAATCACAGTGTGGAGTGAGTCAGACACAGTACTAAATTTTAATTGTATTGATTTTCATTTAACCTTTCTGGATCTCTTGTTGGAGCTGTTGACATAATATATGTGCCAGTTGCATAAATTAGTAAGTGGCTCATAGTGTGTGTGTGCGTGTGTGTGTGTGTGTGTGTTCAAAGAATTGCTGCTGTCACTATTTATTTATAGTCATTTTAATTGAAGCCATTACAAGTTAGTAATACTATTAGGAGAATAAAGGTAGTGTGTGAAAAAATAAACATTTCTAATATTTAAAAAATTTGGTATTTGATGATTTTTGAAAGTTTTTCTTACATTTTGTTTGCTCAGGACATAAAGATTTCAAGGGCACATATTTAATTTTCTCTGATAAAGTGTCTGGCAGGAAGTTGAAAAAAGTGGAAACGATGAATTTCTTCGTAAGTGCTCAAAGTTAAGACACGAATATCACTATGACAGAGACCTGTCTATGAAAATGGCATTTTAAAATGAGATAATGACCTATCGTCCCTTCTTACAATTTGCTGAATGTGAATTTGGTGAACAGTAATCGCAGAGATCCAGTTATGCTGGATTCCAAAAGCAGCCTTCTATAGTGATGAGCCAATGGCAACATACCGCAGTGCTCACAGGAAATCCACTGCTTTACGGGTGAAACAAGCCCTCCCAAAGTATCTTTAATAGCATGGTATTATTTCACACAAAGCTGTTAAACTGTCTACATGAGAAAGAGGCCTTCACTCTAAAGGTCTACTTGGTTCCTTTCACTTTTATTTTTTTCTGGCTATTAGGTAATAAGCATATATAAATCCCGTTTGAAAATTTCAAGTCTTATAAAGGTCTAGAAAATTTCAGGTCAGTTAACCCAGCTAAGCAGACTCTTGGCATGATTTTCTAATATTTAACACATTTCCCTGGGTTATAAATTAAACAGCCCTTTACAGGAATTTATACAGCTTATTTTGGGGGTGGTCTTTGTCAAATTCAGCCTGAGAAGTGATATCTTCTTAGCGAAAAGGATGATTTAATGCCTTCTTTTATTTTTTTCCTTAAATGACCAAAGCCTTATATTTTACAAAATTACTTATTATATATCAATACTAGCATATTCTTTGTGGGTTAATGCATTGTCACCGTCGGAAAAGGATAATGCTTGCTTGTGAAGGTCTTGTTCTGCTGAGTGTATAAAAGACCAAGAGCAGGAAGGGCTATTTTCCTTTAAACCTAATGAATAGTAGGAGTTTCTAACATGGCTTTGAAAGAAGACAAACTCAGCAAGATGGTCTTCACTTTGATTACAGTGTATAAACCTTTTAAAAGTCTTATGTTAAAGAATCATGAAGGAAAGAAAAGTTTAAACTAAATATTTGCTTTTTTAAAGAACAAAGAATTACATATATTTATTTTTTGTAGTATTCCAAGTCCTATTATTTTTAACTTAGGTATTAATGGTGTGATATTTGGCAAGTTACCTTAACTATTTGAGACGATAATCTTTTTTGGAGTTAACTAGGAAGACTGAATGAAATAATGTGGATAAAATGCCTAGAACTTAATAGTCACTCAGAAAGTATTTATTCCTCATCACTAAACATAGGCCTTGTAGGGATTCACCATGACTAAAAACTTAGGTCTTCTTCACTGTAATGGGTTTTCCCTCTATATTCCTGATTATCTAATGGTGGGAACTTCTTCTAATCTTTTCTGTGTGCTGCATAATAGATTAAACATAAAAAAATTAAACATGTAAAAATACTTAATGTTAACCCTATGCCACTAGGATACACACTGGGCTTCACCCTGGCTTTTTTTTTTTTTTTTTTTTTTGAGACAGAGTTTCCCCCTATTGCCCAGGCTGGAGTGCAGTGGCACAATCTTGGCTCACTGCAACCTCCACCTCCTGGGTTCAAGCAATTATTCTGCCTCAGCCTCCCAAGTAGCTGGGACTACAGGCACATGTCACCAGGCCTGGCTAGTTTTTTTTGTATTTTTAGTAGAGACAGGATTTCACTATATTAGCCAGGCTGGTCTCAAGCTCCTGACCTCATGATCCACCCGCCTCAGCTTCCCAAAGTGCTGGGATTATAGGCGTGAGCCATGGCACCCAGCCTGACCCTGGCTTCTAATCAGAACCATTGGAAGGGATTTTTAAAAAAATATAGACTTCAAAGTATATTTTTAAAGGTCCAAAAGTGGTTTTGTTGCTGAAAGAAATGGTTTTAAACGTAAACAACCTAACAGATCAAAAAGCATAAGTAATAAATCAAGGCTATTATACCCACAGAAAAAAATTTATTATGCTTGCAAAAACCAAATGGAGGCCAGGTGCGGTGGCTCATGCTTGTAATCCTAGCACTTTGGGAGGTGAGATGTGTGGATCACCTGAGGTCAGGAGTTCAAGAACAGCCTGACTGATGTGGCGAAATTGCATCTCAATTAAAAATACAAAAATTAGCCAGACATGATGGCATGCACCTGCAGTCCCAGTTACAAGGGAGGCTGAGACCAGAGAATCATTTGAAATTATCCTAATCTAAATGTGTCATTTAGACATGCAACAACAGGAGTCAATGATCATAAATATATATGCACCCAATATAGGAGCACCCAGATACGTAAGACAAGTTCTTAATGCATTCCAGCCTGGGCAATAGAGCAGCCTTTTGTAGTGATGAGCCAATGGCAACATACCGCAGTGCTCACAGGAAATCCACTGCTTTACGGGTGAAACAAGCCCTCCCAAAGTATCTTTAATGGCATGGTCTTATTTCACACAAAGCTGTTAAACTGGAGGTTGCAGTGAGCCAAGATCGTGCCACTCCACTCCAGCCTGGATGACAAAGCAAGACTCCATCTCAAGAAATTCACCAAATGAAATGTTTTAGATGTACATTTGTGCCTTCTCTGAAATCCTTTGCATGCATGAAGTTATTTGCAGGAATCCTGGCTTTAGCAGACCATTTTACACACAGACACAGATTGACTCAGAGTCCTTCTACACTGCCTACACAGTAGAGTAGGGAGGGGTTGAGTTTTAAAATCCCCAAATGTAAGATATTAGACTTGCTGAATATTAAAAATAGCATATTTGTGTAAAAACCACATGTATTGAAAATAACTCAGTTGTTGATGAATATTTAAAAATATGTGAAGTTTTACTTATACTTTTAAAATCTGACAGTTATAAGAGTTAGTGCTCTTACAGTAAACAAATGACACATTTAGATTAGGATAATTTCAAGATGGTTAATAATGGATCTATTTACATGGGTATGGGCGAGGTGTGGAGGAACCACAAAGGATGGTGTGGTCATGTGGTTAGTGTCAGCAGAGCTGTTACCATCCTTTCTCCCAAAAGAACGAGGGGAAGAAGTAGTTACTAGAGTAGAGATGAAGAGCTGCCTGTACACAGCCATCTTGAAAGAATTAGTGACCTTAGGCCAAGGGACACAGACAATTCAAGGTGACCACAAAGAGAGGGACTGTCTCCCTCCAGTCTCCTATAATAGCTCTCCATTGCCCAAACCTAAGAAGTCAGAGAACAAGGAGGTGGACTAGGGCCAAGAAGGGGGAGCAGAGAGAAGATATCCAGTGGAATAGTGGAGGTGCAGAAGCAGAGGTCTTGAAAAGATTAATATCTCTTGATAACACTGTTGATTTATTCATCAAACATATACTGAGTATCTATTATTTGTCAGGCTCTATTACTTGTCATTGAGAAGACAAAGATTAATAGCATCAAGTCCCTGGAATAAAGGAGCTCACAGATTATGTAATGAGAGTCACAAGCACGTGCAAGAGGAAAAATTTTATGTAAGTGGAAGGTTAAACTTCCAAACAAATGACAAAAGTTTTGAAGAAGGATTTTAGCAACTGCTTTCAAAAGAGTATTTTCCTGCAGAGATTCCCTAAAGATAACAGGAAATCCACTTCCAGGAAGAACGTCGCATCTGACGGGTATACAGGGAGAAAATACAATATCAGGATGTTACATCAAGACCTGAGAGCAAGGAGTGAAATTGACAAAGGTTCAGTTAAGGAAATTTCTACACACAAAAAAATTCAATCACATGTATTTCTTTAAAAAGCTCTTTATCACAAATTTGTCATGTCTTTTACAGATTTATAAAAATTTTGTAAAGATTATGTTGGGAATTAATCATAAAAAAGTGTTCTTCATCAAGCAGCCATCTTGCTTCTCCTTCCTTTCCCCTTATTGTCTTCTTTTCTTCTTTCTCCTTCCAGATTTTCCTCAGAAACTTCCACTATTTCCTTCTATCATTGTTAATCTAGTAAAAACACTTTAGCAAATACGTTTGCTTCAGAAAGTTTAATGGTTCTCAAATGTTAGCATTATCACAGTCACCTAGAGGAATTGTCAAAACAGATTTCTGGGGGCTGAGAATTTGTATTCTTAAGTTTTCAGATAACACTGATGCTGCAAGTCTGGGGGCCACACTTTGAGTACCATGGTTGTAAATTACAGCACAACACATCTCTGATGACTACTTATTTTAAAATGATTTCATTCCTTTGTTGATGTCAGGAAAGCAGGTACAGATGAATGGTTTCAGAAACCCCCAGTAACTTTGAGAAAGAATGTTTCTTTTCATGAGACTGAATTTAATCCTCTACCCTGGCCATTTTGAAAATGTTTCATCAGGACATAGCCCTTTTTTGATTAGGACTTACATTAAACCAAATAATAACATATTCATTGATTTAATTAGTTAAATGAGAATCAAGAGAAGAGAGTGATAACCTAGAGATTATTACATGATTTTTTTTTTTTTTTTTTAAATGAAAGAAAGAAAGAGAAAAGAGAAAGAGGGAGAGAGAACAGGAGTCTTGCTCTATTGCCCAGGCTGGAATGCAATTTAAAAATAGGTATTAAAAACCTCTTTTATGCCGATAATTGTACTTAACGGTGGAGACAGGAAGGAATAAGGGAAGAAAATAACAAACAGCCAACCAATATTCCATTTAAATCTGTGAAATGTTATGCAAATGTTGAAGAGTGATTTACTTCCATTTATGTGGTCACTTTCAAAATATGTGTAATGTGATACTGAAAAAAAATGTATGTTCTGTGGACCTGGGGTGAAGAATTCTATAAATATTCACTGAGTTTACTTGTTCCAGGTCTGAGTTCAAATCATAAATGTCCCTGTTAATTTTCTATCTCGTTGATCCGTTGAATATTAACAATGTGGTGTCAAAGTCTCCCACTATTATCGTGCGGGAGTCCAAGACTCGTTATAAGTCATTAAGAACTTGTCTTATGTATCTGGGTACTCCTATATTGGGTGCATATATGTTTATGATCATTGACTCCTGTTGTTGCATTGATCCTTTTACCATTATGTAATGTCCTTCTTTGTTTCTTTTAGTCTTTGTTACTATTAAAGTCTATTTTGTCAGAGACAAAAGTTACAACTCTTTTTTTTTTGTTGTTTGTTTTTTTGCTCTCCATTTGGTCAGTGAGTCTTCATCGAACCTTTTGTTTTGAGTCTTTGTGTGTCCTTGCTTATGAGATGGATCTGGATGCAGCATGCCGATGGGTTTTGACTTTTTATTCAATTTGGGTGTCTGTGTCTTTGACTGGGGAATTTAATCCATTTAAATTTAGGACTAATATTGATATTTGTGAGTTTAGTATTGTCATTTAATGCTAGCTGGTTATTTTGCCCATTAGTTGATATAGATTCTTCATTATGGAGATACCCTTTACCTTTTGGTAAGTTTTTGGGATGACTGATACTGGTTGTTCCTTTCTGCGTGTAGTGCTTCTTTCAGAAGCTCATGTAAAGCAGGCCTGGTGGTGATGAAATCTCTGAGTGCTTGCTTGTTTGAGAAAAATTTTATATTTCCTTCATTTATGAAGCTTAGTTTGGCTGGATATGAGATTCTGTGTTGAAAATTCTTTTCTTTGAGGATATTGAATATTGACCCCCACTGTCTTCTAGTTTGTAGGGTTTCTGCTGAGAGATCTGCTGTGAGTCTGATAGGCTTCCCTTTATGGGTAACCTGATCTTTCTCTCTAGCTGCCCTTAGAATTTTCTCCTTTATTTCAACCCTGGTGAATCTTACGATTATGTGTCTTGGGGTTGATCTTCTTGAGGAATATCTTTGAGGTGTTCTGTGTATTACCTGGAGTTGAGTATTGTCCTGCCTTACTAGGTTAGGAAAGTTTTTCTGAATAGTATCCTGAAGGATATTTTCTAGCTTCGATTCATTCTCTTCATCTATCAAACGTAAATTAGGTCTTTTCACATAGTCCCATATATCTTGGAGACATTGCTCATTCCTTTCTACTTTTTCTTCTCTAATCCTGTCTTCTCGTTTCATTTCATTAAGTTGGTCTTTGACCTCTGATATCCTTTCTTCTGCTTGATCAATTCGAGTGTTAAAACCTGTGCATACTTCGCAGGGTTCTCATATTGTATTCTTCAGTTCCATTAATTCACTTATATTCCTCTCTACATTGTCTATTCTCATTAGGATTTCGTCAAATCTTTTTTCAAGGTTCTTAGTTTCTTTACATTGGGCTAGAACATGTTCTTTTAACTTACAGAAGTTTCTTATTATCCACCTTCTGAAGTCTAATTCTGTTATTGGAACACACTCGTTCTCCATCAGGCCTTGTTCGCTTGTTGATGAGGAACTGTCATCCCCTGTAGAGGGAGAGGCATTCTGATTTTGAGTATTCTCAGTCTTTTTACGCTGGTTTCTTCCCGTCATTGTAAATTTATCCACCTGTTGTCTTTGTAATTACCAACTTTCAAATTAGGTCTCTGAGTGGACGTCCAGCTTGTTGATTCCCAGCACCAAAATCTGAGCAACCCACTGCCCGGCTAAAACAGCGGCGTTAAGATTCTTGGTGCTTTTCTGCCCGGGAATCTCAGTCTGGCTTCCCTCTTGAGTCCCTCTTTCAATCAGCTGAATAGGCGTCTCTGCCTTCCCGGAACTCCAAACGTCGACCAAAGCGGGACCGAGTCCCATTTGCTCTGCACCGAGAACCGCCACGCTGGCCACAAGAGTCGTGCTGGTGACCCGTGGGGCTCCTCTGCTGGGAATCTCCTGGTCCGTGAGCAACAAAAATTCGTCTGAAAGTGGTGTCCTCTCGTTCTCTGTGCTTTCACTGGGAGCTACAATCCTGAGCTGCTGGTAATCAACCGTCTTGGATCTCTCTCCTCTATTACATAATTTTTAAATATTAGTCTGCCACTTGATAGTACTAATATTTGATATAACTCTTATGTGTATTTTACCATTTAGAAAAATATCTTGAAAGCAGGTGTTTAAAAGCAAGCTAGTAAAAGCCACCAAAAAGGCCTCTCAGTGTTCAGGTTACTCTTGGATTTATTGTATATTATTTCACAAGGACTTAAAAATTCCTAGCATATGCCGCATACTTTCTTGTCCTGGAAAGCATAAAAAATTTAGTGTAAGAAAGAAACATATATATAAAAGAAAGGGAACAAAGGGTAGAAGGGGAAAACATTGCACTTTTTGTGAAGTATGGAAATAGCTGGCAGCAGAGTACCAAGCTCAATATTTTTTATTTTGTGCAATATTTGAGTCTTTGGTTGATGGCAAGTGTTTGGGACGTAAGGGTGGAACAGATGGAGGAGCATGGACCCCAAGATAAGGTGAGTTCTAAGAGCCTGTGTCAGGTACCACTAAGACTATCTGGAAGTAACAGAGTATCCAGTCAACAATAGCTTAAATAAGTAAAGACTTCCGGCAAACCCCATTTTATTGCATTGTGCTTTATTGAGCTTCATAGATATTGTTTTTGTTTTTGTTTTCAAATTGGAGTTTGTGACAACCCTGCATCAAGCAAGTTGATTGGTGCCATATTCCCCAAAAGCAGGTGCTCACTTTATCTCTGTGCCATATTTTGGCAATTCTCACAATATTTCAAACTTGTTCATTATTAGTATATTTGTTATGGTGGTCTGCGATCAGTTATATTTTATGTCACTATTCTAATTGCCTTGCAGTGTCACAAACTTCACCCATATAAGACAGTGACTCTTGTTAGGGGCTAGCGCAGCTGGTACTTTAATTTCAAGTCAATGCTTATTGGTTATTCTGAAAATTCCATAAGAATTATGCTAAATGGACTCCACTTGTGCTCTATAAAAAGAACAACAAAACCTGAATGACAGCCCATCTATTTATAGCATGGTTTACTGAATATTTCAAGCCCACTATTGAGACATACTGCTCTGAGAAAAATATTGTTGCGGATCACCCAAAAGCTCTGATGAAGATGTACAAAGAGAAGAATGCTGTTTTAATTCCTGCTAACACAACATCCATTCTGACGTCTATGGATCCAGGAATCATTCTGGCTTTCTGGCTTCTGGTTGTATTACTTAAGAAATGCACTTTGTTAGGTTATCACTGCCATAAATAGTGACTTCTTGGATGGAGCTGGGCAAAGTAAAGGAAAAAAATCTTCTGAAAAATATCTGCCATTCTAGATGCCATTAAGAACATTCATGCTTCATGGGAACAAGTTAAAGTTTCAACATTAATATGAATTTGGAAGAAGTTGATTCCAACCCTAATGGATGACTTGGAGAGGTTCAAGACTTCAGTGGAGGAAGTCACTATAGGTGACTTAGGTGGAAATAGCAAAAGAACTAGAAATAGCAGTGGAGCCTGAAGATGTGATAAATTGGTACAATCTCATGACAAAATTTGAACAGACGAGGAGTTGTTTCATATGGATGAGCAAAGAAAGTGGTTTCTTGAGATTACATCAACTCTTGATAAAAACAATGTGAACATTGTTGAAATGACAACAAAGGATTTAGAAAATTGAGTAAACTGAGTTGAAAAGCAGCGGTGGGGTTTGAGAGGATTGATTCTAATTTTGAAAGCAGTTCTAGGCTGATTTCAGTGATTCATGTCTAATCCAAGCACTTTGGGAGGCTGGGGCAGGATGATCGCTTAAGGCCAGCGTTGGAGATTAACCTGGGCAACATAGTGAGATCCTGCTGCTATTAAAAAATATAAACAAATAAATACATAAGACAGGCATGATGGTATGTGCCTGTAGTAACTCCTAGCTACTTGAGAGATTGAGGCAAAAGGAGATCCAGGTTACAGAGAGCTATGATTGCACCACTGTGCTCCAGCCTGGGCAATAGAGCAAGACTCTGTCACTGAAAAAAGAAAAAGGAAGTTCTATTATGGGTAAATGGCATCAAACAGCATCCCATGCTATATAGAAATCTTTCATGAAAGTAAGAGTCAATCAATATGGCAAACTTCATTGCTGTCTTATTTTGTGAAATTGCCACAGCCGCCCTAATCTTCAGCAACCACCACCCTGATCAGTCAGCAGCCATCAACATCAAGGTAAGACCCTCAAGCCAAAAGATTATGACTTGCTGGAGGCTTAGATGACATAAGTAATAAAGTAATTTAAAACTAAAGTATATGCACTATTTAGACATAATGCTATGGCACACTTAGTAGACTATGGTATAGTGTAAACATAACTTTTATATGTACTAGGAAACCAAAAAAAATGTGTGACTATATTGCAGTATTCAGTCCATTGCAGTGGTCTGGAAGGGAACGTGTGCTATCTTCAAGGTATGCCTATACTTTCTTTTCGTAATAAGTGGTCTGGGGGTAGGTGGTCTGCTGTGGATTTAGCAGTTCAAATTCACTGCCAAGATCTCTGTTATTTTCCTCATGGCTTTAAGGCGGCTCCTGCAGTTCTGTCAGCTTCTTGTCGACATTTGAGAAAGGAATAAAGGAGGGAATATTCTGGTCCAACTTGTCCCCATTTATTAGGAAAACACAACCTTTCCCAGATTCTCTTTCAGTCACTTATTTAAATATTATTAGTCGTGTGTCACATAGCCAGTTCTAGCTGGAAGGGATGATAAGAAAAGTATTTAGCTAGGTACATTCCCATCTCAAACAAAATCAGGCTTTTTTTTTTTTTCTTTTCTTTTTTTTTTCCCCAAGAGGGAAGGGAAACATGTAAGAGTGTCTGTCTCAGGGGGCCCTTGGGAAGCTGTTTTATATTGTCAGGCTGACACTGCCAGCCTCTGTTTGATCCTGCTCTCCTGTTAGGGTTAATACTTGGGAATGTGGATAATATAACAAAAATCTCAAATTCTAGTGTTCTGCAGTTCCACAGTTTAATCCTGCTTTGGGAACTTAACAGGCTATGTGACCCTGAACAAATTATTTGACCTATCTGAGCTTTAATTTTCATAAAACAGGGATAACAAGATTGCCTTCTTTTCCAGGTTATTGGTGGTTTTAAAAGAGGCACTGTATGTGCCACTTTTCCTTCAGGGCCCAACATAGAGTGAACGTTCAATAAATTAGAGACTTAGAGTTTTTGTTGCTGAGGTCTGTCCCAGGGAAGTGAAGAAATGGATATTTACAGAATGGCTGCAGGAAAGGATCACGGTGAGATGCAGGAATAAATGACTGGCTAACCCACAGCTAATTATAGTCTCTCAAGTTATCGTAGTTGTATATATTAGCAAATTCTTTCCAGTCTAGTTTTAACCTGGGCACTGTTCACCCTACTCAATTTTAAATACTTCAGTGTTTATGTGAGCCAATGTAAATGAACCATAACTCATGAAATGTACGTAGAGAAGATGTACTTTTGTAACGTGCACCATAAACTGTTGGGACTTTCTCTGAATTGCATTCTCTTTCTTGTAAAATAGAGAAGGTGTGTTTCTACATAATTATAAACAATTTTCTTCTTATTCTAATTCAATAAACTTAATTGACTGCTTTATGACTTTTGCTTGGTAATATGAAAAGTAAGTGCTGTATTTGTCCTTATAGTTGTCCAGTGTAGAATAACTGATTTATGCCAATTACTATTATAAAAGGGCAGTGTCATTACTGTGGACTCTGTAGGGCTGGTCATGTAGAGACGTGAGTTGTGTTACCTGCACCTGAGGCCGAAACGAAGTTCCTGGCAGGAGGGCACTGCATGAAAGCCCATGGGCTGGGTGAGACCTCAGGAGCTGCCTCTTAGAGTTGGTGGGAGTGGGGAGTTCATTGCTGAGCCAAGGATTTAGTAACTGAAGAGAACAAAGTCAATGTTATGTTGAGTGGGCAGGACAGGACCAAAGGCTCAGATGTCCCGTCCTAAGTAAATGCCACAGTGGCTTTGGGTGGTCATGGTGGCATCTGGTATTGCAGAACCAGATCACCTCTCTGGCAGATGCATCTGCTCCTCTGTTGTTTGTTGAGTGTCCCATCACCAAAAGAAGAAAATAATGACTCTCCTCTTGTCATTCACCAAAACTCATCTTGCTTAGCCCAACACAGTTTCCCTTTTCATTGAAGAAATATTGGAGATACTTGCTCTATGCCAGGTACTGTTCTCAGCAATTTGAATTTGCTCTTTCCTCTTCTTGGCATGTTTGTTCCATGGACATATGCATGGATTGCTAGTTTAAGATTTTGCTTCCTCAAGTGTTTGATTTCAATGTCATATTCACAGTGATGTCTTTTCTGGTCTAGATCTTTAAAATTGCAAACTTCATTTCTCCAGCTCATTCCTTCTTTCTTCTCTACTTTGTATTCCATACCTCACACTGTCTCTGAATATGGTAGGAGACTTACTGACTTGTGTGTTTATTTTCTGTGTTCTCTGCATAGAAGGTAAGCATAATAAAAGTCTTTGTTTGTCTTATTTGTTTTGTTTTGCCTACTCTGTATCTTTTGTATCCAAAGTGCTTATGAGTCCCTGGCACACAATAAGTTTTCAAGAACTATTTGTGGAATGAAATAAATAGAGTCTAGACAAATCCCTTTGTAATCTACATTAACTCCAGTATTAAACAGCCTGTGCAGGGATTATTCTGTGTATCTGAATGATGTACACTCTACTTTTGACCTTAGTCTTGATACTAGGGCCATTGGTAAGTATACCTAGCTAAGCAGCACCTTTTATAGAATCTGATCTTATTAGAATCTTATTCTAACTATATGTAGGTATCTGTATTACATTCTCTGGACACACATGGATCTTCTTGGTTGGACATCCTACCATTATCTAGGTAAAGGAGACTTCAAGCTCATGGATTTCAACAGCTCACTTTCAAAGCACTAACCTTAAACCTGCATGATTTCCTAACCTTAAACCTTTAACTCCTGTTAAACAGCTATGGACTTTGTATAGAGTGGTTCTTAAATGAAAGAATTGCATCTCTTGGAGACTTCTCCGCTAATTCTTAATGTTTTATTTCTCCAAAAACATAAACAAAACAAATACTTTCCTTTCCTTAGGGTTTTACTGTAGATAATTCTAAAATATGTTTCTGTTAGCTCTGCTTTTTCTTATCTTTTTCTAGCATGATAAACTCATACATACAGAAACATGATTATTATGCCATTTAAATAATAGATACTTGCTCACTGTTTTTTATTTTGAGACGGAGTTTCGCTCTTGTTACCCAGGCTGGAGTCCAATGGCACGATCTCGGCTCACCGCAACCTCCGCCTCCTGGGTTCAGGCAATTCTCCTGCCTCAGCCTCCTGAGTAGCTGGGATTACAGGCACACGCCACCATGCCCAGCTGAATTTTTTTTTTATTTTTAGTAGAGACGGGGTTTCACCATGTTGACCAGGATGGTCTCGATCTCTTGACCTCGTGATCCACCCGCCTCGGCCTCCCAAAGTGCTGGGATTACAGGCGTGAGCCACCGCGCCCGGCCCTGCTCACTGTTATTTTTACCAACGTTACCTGTTTTATAGATTTTCCATATTTAATTCTTATAAAGCTCTGTGTACTATCCTTGTTTTTGGTAAAGGAACAAAGGTCCAGAGATGTTATGCTAGTCAAAGCCTAAAACCCACCACCTAAAACCACCTAATTTCCACAGCAGGGTTACACAGAATATTTATGAATTAAACACTAGCATGGGTTTCTAATCTTGAAGCTGGCTATTGTTTAAGACTTTTAGCATTCTTTGGAAGTGTGACAACAATAAAAATATATGAGGTTTCTTGAGCATGGGTGACATTTATATCCATATGATTGCATATAAAAATGTACCCTTAGAGAAAAAACAGAAAATTAATCTTACTGGCTGACTCTTTTTATTTATTAAAAGACCAGTGATCCTGAAGGCAAGAAAGAACAAAAAATGGATGATAGTAAACGTATGCATACAAAGAAGGTATGAACATTAAGCATAATTTGCTTTTTATAACATCATTGTGCAATAAAATGTTTTATAAACGATGCTCCTGCAAAAAAATACTCATTCCCATGAATGCTAAATGCACAAATCTGCATTTTAAAATTCAGTCAGATAGCTAATTCTGGAGCTAGATTAATAACATGCATTGACAATCTTTATGATGATTATTTCTGGCATCTCTTAATTTTTCATTGCTAAGAAAGCAAATCAACACCCAAATTCATGCCTGTGAAATTCACACAATTTTCTTAGCTGTTACGATTTATGATTTGGTTGTCTGTGTGTCTGGCTTAAATTGTGAGTTCAATGGCTACAGTCCTATTTGCTTGATGTGTTGCCTAATGCTAAGCATACTGTTGGCTCTCAGCAAATAATAAATTATTTCAGGCATAACCCCTAACGTTCTTGTCTAGACAGTCTTCCATGTGGTGCAATTGTTCTTGTTTCCATATTTTCATCAATAATGGCAGAATGAATTTTGAGGTTTATATGCAGATTTTTAAAAGATCGCACCTTCTGAAAACCAGTATGAACTATTTTGGGAGCCATATTTTATAAGAAAATGTTTTTGAAAATGCTCTAATTAGTTTGGAAGGTTTCAAGAGCCCTTTTCATACCAACTAGATTTTATCAAATAGAGATTTTATGGTGTAGAGATCTGAAGATAAGCATTTGCTATTTCTTTCCTTTTCGGCTCTGCTTAATGACTACTGCCTGGACTACCCCTACATAATGAACTCTCCATTTTGTAAAGAATAATTCAGTTTTCATTAAAGGTCACAAAAATCAGTTTTGTGTAATGTTAGAATTCAGAATTATGGATTCATATTTCCTAAGGTGGGAAGCTCTGCCACTAGTAACTTATTTATTCTTCCTATATGCTGAAGTATATTTAAGAAGGGCTGTAAGGTGTAACAATATTGTTCATTAAAAGGCAGATCTGAGACTGCCAAATAAGACCTGGTAAATTTAAGAGGAACAGAATTGTGCATGCTATATAAAGTGTGTTGTCGTCTGCTTAAAGATGATCCAAAACAGCAAAAATACTGCTTATTAGAACTCAATCGATGCCCTCAGTCATCTTTTGTGTGCCTACCACTGTTTTTCTTTCATACCTCCTTGTCTTTTAAAAATGGACAATATGGCTTTGAAAATGGAAATACATTGAAAATGTTTGAGACTAATGCTGCGAAATACATTCTGATGAATTCAGCTCTTGGGAAGACCTTGCTAGCATTCCCCGGTAGCTCTTATTGCTTATATAAGTAATGTTCAATAAAATACTGCCTGAATCCCCAATATATAAAATAGATAAAATGACGTTGGTCTACTGGAAGAGAAAACTGGTCTGGAGCCTCATCTATTTGTCTCTGTTTGGATTCTGCAGGAGTGCTTGAAAATCCATAGGGTTCTTTTGAAAACAATCAGCCTACTGAATAAAATCTTGATTCTTTTATTGTCTAGTCCTTACTGATCTAAATAATATTCTACTTTCCTTTTTTATTCATCTTTGGCAACATGAATATTGTAATTTCTGATTTCCACTTTTTTGTGTGTTGTAAGTCAATTGCACAAGTTTTTCTTGTAGACTAGAATGCCTGCCCTTTTTGATGCTTGCCTCTCTCCTAGCTCTTTAATGCACCTCTCTTAAATTTTCCCCAATTTTTCTGACAATTCTTTGAAGCAACTCATCTAGTTTCAAAATATCTTATATAAACCTTGTGCATCTCAGCAGTTATGGCACAATTCTGTAATTGTGGATTGCATACATTTTCATCTCTGATGTATCACCTCCTTCAAGTTAGATTGTATCTTTTTATCTTTCTACCTCTGTGCTTGTCTTTCTGTAGGTGATCACTAAATAAATATTTAGGAAAGAAATTAACTCAAAATTTATTGACACAAATTTAAATCTATTTTTAATTTTCTATGGTTATAATTGTGTATCTATAATTGTGTTTCATTCTTGGAAACTTGGCTTTTGCTGAAAACATTGTAATGAAATCTAACATGAAAAGAAAATCATCTATTGTACTGAGTGGAAGCTTCTATGATAGTGGAGTATGGGTAGACTATTTTTTATTGGTCGAGGAATCCCTAATTCCAACTATTTACATGTAAAATTTTGAAAGTAAATGTGTGTGTGGGGGAGTGGGTAAACCATTTTGGTGCTTCCTTGCTCATTTGGCTCTGGAAACTTGTTCCTTTAATTCACTTAGTAAAATTTTCTCCTGATTTAACATGAGACACTTGATCTGAAATTCTGCAGAGGACAAAAAAGATAAACAACCCAGAAAGGTCATATGAGGATAGTAAATTTGGCTGACTATTCTATCCTATTCTGGAGTTCAATCAATATCTGTAGGTGAAAATAACTCTCATTAGGCTCTTGAAATGTTTATGAACTAGTTTCAAGATTTCTGCTTTCCTAACTTTCTGGCACTATAACTTTCTATAATTATTTAATTGTGGTTTTTAAAAAATCAGATATGGGTTTTTTTGGACTTATTTAGGCATCATATAAACACTGGAATTTTCGTGATCTTTATCTTCACTGTATATAAACAAATATTGATCCCATACCACAGTCATTTAGGGACTATTGAATTTTGGTTGTAAGTTTAATCTGCTGATTTTCTTCCATGTTCCTTCCTTGATGCCAGAAAAACCCTACTTGGCTCCAGTAATTCCAAAGTATTCCAACAGCTTCGTAAGATTGATAAATATCACACACAAAGACTATAAAGGCTAAGAGGGTTAACAATTAGTAAATTATAACTAATATATTGCAATGAGTGTTTATTATATGAGTTAAACCCATTAATTTTGTGGAGTATTTTTTCCTAACATTTTCAAGACTCATTATTGTGTAAAGACTTTTACAGGATGTTTAACTCTTAGTCAATTAATGAATTTATAATTGTAATAAAACAAAACACTTGAAATCACAATTCATCTTTATATAGTGTCCAACTATGTTACCACATATGATCTTACAGTAATCCTGGTGGTGTGACTCATCTCTGTTCTATAGATAACATTTCTAAAAGTACGCTTAAATTTTCAAAATTTATCCTTAGGAAGCTGAAATTGATTAATTAACTCTCTGGGTTTTGTAAGAGATTTTAGAATCTCTGGTTTTATTCACTTTGAGATATTCTTAGTCATTATCTCTTTAAATATTGCTTTTGACCATTTTCTCTCTTCCCTCTCTCTCTAAGACTCCAAGTCTTGTTACTTATAAGATTCTTATTCTAACCTCTGTGTCTTTTACCTTCTCTTCTAGGCTCCCCCATTTGTTTGTGATTTCGTTATGGATTTTTTTTCTTCTAATCTCTTTTTCATTTCAGTATTTCCCTCCTCACCACTCTTTACCTGCTGCTATACCCTTTCATCGTGTTATCCACTGAGTTCTAATCTGTGATTATATATTTCCATTTCCAATTTGTTGCTTAAATTTTTATTTTTGTCATTTTCTTAAACATAATGAGCATTGTTATTTTAAAGTGCCTCTCTACTAACTCCACTGTGTGAAGCTTTTGTGTGTCCATCTCTAGTGTCTGTTGTTCCTGCTGATTTGTTTATGGCATTTTATCTACTGATGGGTCTGATTACTCAACTATATGTCAGACCTTGCATTACAAACTGCATATTTTTTTCCCAAAATTCATGTGTTGAAACTGTAATCCATAATGGATGATATTAAAATGTGGGCCTTTGGGAGGTAATTACATCCTAAGAATGGAGCCCAAACTTACTGATACTTGTTATTTTCTATTGTTCTGATGTAGCCGCCCTAATGTGTATGAGTTAGTATCTCGTGATTTTGTTTTGCATATCCCTAGTGATTAGCGATGTTGACCATCTTCTCAAATGCTTGTTGACCATTTGTATATCCTCTTTGGAATTAAATAGATATTTGAATGTCTGATCCTTTGCTAATTTTAATAATTGGGTTATTTGATATTGTTGTTGGGGTGTTGTAAGAGTTTTTATGTATTCTGGATATCAATTCCTTATCAGATATATGATTTGAAAATGTAATCTCCCACTCTGTTGGTTGCTCTTTTTTTTTTTTTTTTTTTTTGAGACAGAGTCTTGCTCTGTAGCCAGGCTGGAGTGCAGTGTCCCGATCTTGGCTCACTGCAACCTCCGCCTCCCGGGTTCAAGCAATTCTCCTGCTTCAACCTCCTGAGTAGCTGGGACTACAGGCGCGCGCCACCAAGCCCAGCTAATTTTTGAATTTTTTTTAGTAGAGATGGGGTTTCACCATGTTGGCCAGGATGGTCTTGATTTCTTGACCTCGTGATCTGCCCTTGGCCTCCCAAATTGCCGGGATTACAGGCATGAGCCACCGCGCCCCTCTGTGCTTGCTCTTTCACTCTGTTGATTGTCCTTTGTTGTACAAAAGGTTTGAAGTTTGAGGTAGTCCCATTTGTCTATTTTTGCTTTTGTTGCCTGTTCTTTAGGTTTTATATCTAAGAAAACATTGCAGAGTCCAATGTCATAAAGATTTTCCCATATATTTTCTTCTAGGAGCTTTAGAGTTTGGGAGTTTTACATTTTTAATTTTTTATTCAGTTTGGGTTAATTATTGTACATAGTAGAAGACACAGTGCACCATTCTTTTGCATGTGAATGTCTAGTTTTCCTAGCACTATTTGTAAAATGGTAGTGTTTTTCCTCATTGAGTGGTTTTGACACCCTTGTTGAACATTGTTTGATGATCTAAATGAGAGTTTATTTCTGGGTCCTCTATTCTATTCCACTGGTTTATATTTGTTATGTCAACATCACACTTTGATTACTGTAGCTTTATAATATGTTTTGAAATTGGTAAGTGTGAGTTCTACAACTTTGTTCTTTTTCAAAATTGTTCTAGTTATTTGCTGTCCTTTGAAATTTTAGTATGAATTTTTCTAATTCTATAATAAATTCTAGTATAAATATTTCTATTTCTGCAATAAAATGTCCTGGGATTTTATTAATAATAGGGATCCCATTGAACCTGTACATCACTTTTGGTAGTATGGACATTTTAAAATATTGCCTTCCAATCCATAAACACCAAATATTGTTCAATTTATTTGTGTCATCTTTAACTTTTTTCAGCAACGTTTTCTAGTTCTCAGCAATGTTTTCTAGTTTTTTACAGGTCTTTCTTCTCTTGGTTAGGTTTATTCCAAAGTATTTTCTTCTTTTTGATGCTATTACAAGTGGAATTGTTTTCTTAATTTTGTTTTTGGTTTACTCATTGTTAATATACAGAAATACAACTCATTTTGTGTGTTAATTTTATACCAAGCAAATGTGCTCAATTCATTTATTAGTTTTAATAGTTTTTATTTTTGCATAATTTTTAGGTTTTCTACATATAAGATAAAGCCATCTGTAAATGTAAATAATTTTATTTCTTCCTTTCCAATTTGGATGCCTTTTTTTTTTCTTGCCTAATTGATCTGACTAGGACTTTCAATACTATATTAAATAGAAGTGGCAAGTGCTGGGATCCTTACCTTGCTTTCAATCTTAAAGAAAAAGTTTTCGGTTTTCCACTACTGAATATGATGTTAGTTGTGGGCTTTTCATATAAGGCCTCTATTATGTTGAGGTAGTTTCCTTCTATTTCTTGTTTGTTGAATACTTTTATTATTAAATGGTATTAAATGCTGTCAAATGACTTTTCCACATCAGTGATCATGTGGCTTTTGGTCTTCATTCTGTTAATGCAGTATATTAATTTGATTGATTTTTACATGTCAAAACATTCTTGCATTCTACAAATAAATTCCACTTGGTCATTCTTGCATTCCACAAATAAATTTTAATGTGCTATTAAATTCAGCTTTCTAGTATTTTGTTGAGGATGTTCTCATTAATATTAATCAGAGATATTGGTTTATACTTTCCCTGTGGTTTTTTTGTCTGGCTTTGGTATCAGGGTAATGCTGATTTTATAGAATGAATATGAATATGTTCCCTTCTCTAATTTTTTTTTTTTTTTTTTTTTTTTTTTTTTTTTTTGGGACGGAGTTTCGCTCTTGTTACCCAGGCTGGAGTGCAATGGCGCGATCTCGGCTCACCGCAACCTCCGCCTCCTGGGTTCAGGCAATTCTCCTGCCTCAGCCTCCTGAGTAGCTGGGATTACAGGCACGCGCCACCATGCCCAGCTAATTTTTTGTATTTTTAGTAGAGACGGGGTTTCACCATGTTGACCAGGATGGTCTCGATCTCTTGACCTCGTGATCCACCCGCCTCGGCCTCCCAAAGTGCTGGGATTACAGGCTTGAGCCACCGCGCCCGGCCCCCCTTCTCTAATTTTTAAAAAGAGTTTCAGGAAGATTTTTGTTAGTTCTTTTAGTATTTCATAGAATTTTCCTGTAAAAACATCTGATCATATACTTTTCTTTGTTGGGAGGTTTTTGGTTTTTAATTCAATCTCTTTTCTAATTATTGGTCTGTTCAGGTATTCTTTTACTTCATGATTCAGTCATGATAAGTTGTGTGTTTCTAGGAATTTATCCATTTCTCCTAAGTTATCTGAATTGTTGACATAAAATTGCTCATAATATTCTCTTTCATTCTTCTTATTTCTGTGACTTGGTTGTCATGTGTGCTCTTTCATTTCTGATTTATTTGAATCTTCTCTTTTTTTTTCTTAGCTAATCTAGCTAAGGATTTGTCAATTCTCCTGATCTCTTCCAAGAACCAATTCTTGGCTTAGTTGATTTCTTTCTATTGTTTTTCTAATTCCTATTTCATTTATCTCTGCTCTAAGTTTTATTAGAACTTGGGGTTTAGTTTGTTCTTGTTTTTCTAGTTTCGTAAGTTAGATTGTTGATTAAAAATCTTTCTTCTTTTTTAGTGTACAAATTTACGTCTATAAATTTTTCTTTTAGCACTGCTTTCATTGCATCGCATAAGATTTGCTATGTTGTGTTTTCATTTTAATTTGTCTCAAGGTATTTTGTAATTTTCCTTGTGACTTCTTCTGTGACCTATTGTTACTTAAGAATTTGTTGTTTAATTTACATATATTTGTACATTTTTTCATTTTGCTATTGATTTCTAGTTTTATTCCATTGTGAATGGAAAAGACGCTTTGTATAACTTTAATCTTCTTGAATTTGTTAGACTTGTTTTATTGCCTAACTTGTTGTATCCTGAAAAATGTTCCATGTACACTTGAGAAAAATGTATATTCTGCTATTGTTGGGAGAAGTGCTCTGTATATGTTTGTTAGATCCAATTAGTCTACAGTAGTTTCTGAGTCCTCTATTTTCTTATTGATCTTCAGTCTGGTTGTTCTATCTATTATTGAAAATGAGGTACTTAAAGTCTCCTACAATTACTGTGTTGATATTTGTTTCCTCAATTCTGTCAAAATTTTCTTCACTTATTTAGGATCTCTGAGGCTTGGTGCACAAATATTTATAAATATTATACCCTCTTCATAAATTAAGCCTTTTATTAATATATAATGCCACTTTTTTGTGGAACATTTTTTGACTTAAAGCTTATTTTGTCTGATATTAGCATAGCAACCTCTGCTTTCTTTTGATTACCATTTGCATGCAACATCTTTTTCCATTTTTTCAGCTTCAGCCTGTGTGTATTTGTACATCTAAAGTGAATCTCTTACAGAGAACATGCAGTTGGATCATGATTTTAAAAAACCCATTCAGCCAATCTATGTCTTCTGATTGTAGAGTTTAATTCATTTACATTTAAAGTACTTACTGACAAGGAAAGACTTGATATTGTCATTTTGTTAATTGTTTTCTGTATTTTATACCAAGCTTATCCAACTTGCAGCCTGAAGACTGCATGCAGCCCAGGATGACTTTGGATGTGGCCCAAGACAAATTCGTAATCTTGTAAAAAGCATTATGTGACTTTTTCTGTGATTTTTTTAAGCTCAGCCAATATCTTCTCTATCAAGCTATTCCTTCCACCCATTTGGGAAAACATTATTTTCATTAAAGTGATAGCTGCAAAATACGTTTTTAACCAATTTCTTAAATGCCAACATATTTCTTTTTTTTTTTTTTTTTTTTTTGTTTAGGAGTGGAGGTTTAATAGGTAGGAGAGAAGAGAAAGAAAAACAGGTTCCTCTACAAAGAAAGGGGTCGCCGAAAGGAAAGGACTGGCTGTGGATGTGCTGGATTTTGTAGTCCAGTTTGAGGAGGCAGTGTCTGATTACATAGGGTTCACAGATTGGTTACATCAGATTTGATGTTTACATATTGCACGAGGAAGGCTTCGCACCCCACCCCAAACACCTTATGCAAATGGACTTTCCAGTTGATGGGGCAGCATCTTGTCTGCTCCTTACAGTACACGTGGCTGGCAGAGAAGGGAAGATGGATCTGCCTTTTTTTAAACGTCTAGTCCTTAGTTCCTATCAGTATTCACCTGTGCAAGCTCCCAGCTTGCAGGCTGCTCTTTGTTAGAAAATGATTTGGGGCTGCTTTTCATTAAAAAGGAAAGCCTTACCAAAGACTCCTGTGCCCATGCCAACATATTTCTTAATTGGGATTTTAGGATCCAAGCATTGAATTTTATGATCCAAGCATTGAGAACAAGCAAGTCAGCTGTCTTCTACTATTACTTTATAAGAAGATGCAATCATGGCCTAAACAAGAGATTCCTGGTTCTTAGATTCTTGCCAAAGCTTATTTGGTTTCTCAGCTACTAGTTGGCGAATTGTAGGGCACTAAATAGTTTCTACAGACCCTGAAAAAAATTGGGTAGCTCTCTAAGGAAGCTATTTTCTAGTATGCTGTTTTTATTAATACCTTACCACTAATAAACACTGAGTGCTGTGAGTACAGAACATGAGATACGACAACCTTCACTTTTGAAAATTTGACCTGCCAAGTTAAGGAGGCACTGCAGTTTTTCTGTGGGTAAGCAAACTTGTCTTTTTTGGTTATGAGAAGATGGGACTTGCACTTTTCTCTTCCCCCATTGAATTATTATTTCAGTCAAAATGCCTCAAGTAAATTTTCCAAAAGAATGGAGCACTAGCAAATTATTTTTCCATTTAGATCTGTGGGTTTTGTTTGTTTCATTCTTTTTTTAGACATTGTGTCTGAGACATCTGAAGAATTAATAGTGAGGTTAGTCTATGAATCTGAGCATAGGGTTTATGGGGTTGTCTCTCATTCTTCATTTCTCTTTTTTAAACTTCTGCCCTATAACTAACAATAGCAGAAGCAGCAGTGCTGGTCTGATGTCCCTGACAGATTCTGTTCTGCACAGATTACCATTTTCTAGCCTAGGCTGTTTCACCTGACAAACACATCGAGTCATTTTGAGATCTTTACTAAGCAGCCTATTCTATTAATGCTTCCAGACAAGCTGTTGCTATCTTAATGTATCTTCAGAAAGCATCCTGGTCAAAGCAATTTTTACATGACCTTAGATGGAGGACAAGACTGTATTTGCAGAGACTAGCCGTGGAAGGCTGGCTCCTAGAAATTAAGTGACTATTTGTAATGTGTCAGCTGGACGGCATGCCATGTGTGCCCCAACCTAATTTTATCTGTCTTGTTTTCTCATTTACTTTTATCCTTTTTAAATTTTCTTACCGTATCTTCTTTTTCCTCTCCTTTGCTCTCCAGATACAAGGATTTCCAAGGATAGTAAGATCATGGCTTACAGCCATGTTCATATCACCCTTGTCCTAAGATTTTTAAATGGGTAAAACCAGCTGCACCAAAACTGTCCATGTGGCATCTCCCTCCCAGCCACAAAACTCTTCTGCAGTTTTCTTTCTTTAGCTAAGGAAAACAATCATCAAATTAACAAATTCAGTGAATTGTGTTAATGATTGAGATATCATAAGGTACTATCACCTTGGGGAATATTTACAAATTAGAAGTGTGTACGGGAGAGGCCTGATTCCTGTAACCAATGTCTATATTGCAAATGCCTTCCTAATTCTTTCTGTGTTGCGGAGGAGATAAAGAAGTCGCATTATTCTAAAGTGACCCCAGGCTCCATATTTACATATCAACCCCAACCTGCTTTCTGCTCCTTCTAGATGCCCATGTTATTTGCAGTAGGCCTACTTGTCAAGTTGCTTCATACTCACCCAGCATCCATAGAATCATCTGGGCTTCCTTTGACTGTATGGGGATTTGTTATTTCTATCACCTTTGGGGCACCAAAAGTAAAAGAGAACTAAGTAACCTAGATAGCACTGAAAATTCTCAGCTGTGATTTTGGATGGTGGGGATGAGGGTGTTAGAGGATGAGGAGAAGTGTTAAAATTTCCCAGTCCTCCTACTTTTATTTTAAAAAGTCGAAAGCTTTGTTGGTGAAGTGAATGAGACGATGATGCTAGCTGAGTATAGGCTGCAGCTTTCTTCATTCCAGACACATTCTGGAATAAGATTCCACAGCATAAGAAGCTTCCCTTGGGCCTGAGATGAAAACAAGGTCATTTTCCCAGGGGAGTAACCCATGGAGCAAGCGTTTAAAATAAACAAACTGCTTGGCTCTAGCTTGAAACAAACAGTAGTTATCAAGATTTACTGCAACTGACTTTGGACCTCATCCAAATGTTGAATTAATGCAAGCTTCTTTTTAACTAAAATGGATATTCATTTCTGGTAGATGCAATAGGAAGAACTCCTTCTCATTTAAACCTGTGAAATGCTATGCAATTACTGAGGAGTGATTTACTTCCAATTATGTAGTCACTTTTAGAGTAGGTGTGATGTGGTACTGATAAGAATGTATGTTTTGTAGATTTGGGGTGGAGAGTTCTATAAATGTTTATTAAGTTTACTTGTTCCGGGTCTGAGTTCAAGTCCTGGATGCTTGTTTGTTATTTTCCTCTGTTATTCCTTCATGTTTCCATTATTAAGCACAATTATTGTCATAAAAGAGGTTTTCAATGCCCATTTTTAGACTGCATTCTAGCCTGGGCAATAAAGCAAGACTCCCGTTCTCTCTCCCTCTTTCTCTTTCTCTCTTTCATTCTTTTTCTTTTCGTTCTCTCTTTCTTTCTTTTTTTTTCTTTTTTTCTCTCTTTTTTTTTCCCAAAAAAATAAGAAAAACTCCTTTTCTCAGTTTCTGGTAGACTCAGTTGCACTCTCACCCCCAACATGGGTCACTATCCCACGTAACAAGAGAAGCAGTACTTTCTGTAAGCATTGTTTAAGAGGTCTGATTTCAATTCTCATGAAACAAAGAAGCAGAATTCATTTATAATGTGCAAGCTTGGGACACATTTCCAAGCAAGTTTTTTTTTTTTTTTTTTTAAATATAGCCACTCTCAGTTAAAATCCCGCCATATGTATGTTATCTGATTTTAATTGTATAATACCTATAATATATGCAACTCTGGTAAATATGGTATACTTTTAATTTTTTTCCAAACAACAATGTTAGAAAAACATCTGAAGGATGTTTTTTAACTTGCAGAACTTATAGGTCCTCTCAGATGAAGGGGGTGGGCTACTTTTTGACAAGGCTTTACTTGGGTTCCGTAGTAAATTGTACATTTAATTTTAGTTTTAATTGTAACATTACAAGGATCTATAGTTTTTCATCTCTGCAAGATGAGAAATGACTCAGCATTTCTAAGGAGCCTTGGCTTTTCTATGCATGCTCTACTAATGGGCATTTAAATATAGGAATGTACAAGTGAAGATGTGATTGGGGCTTGAGGCCCAGATTTCACAGTCATTGAATAATTGAAGCTTTGGATGTGAATGAAATTGTCTTCCTTTGGGAGAATGAAAAGACAAAAAATAGACAGGGAATAACTAAGAGTGCAAAACCTAAATCTCACTAGGACAATGGACAAAGTGATCTCTTTTTAAAAAATGTCAACTAAATATAAGATATGACAGGATGTAGATGAGATGAGACTATGGGACCAGTACTGAGATTGGTTACAAGGGTCCAGGATTACAGGTTAATGGTGTAGGGGAGGCTCTAATAGCCTAAAACCTAGGGTTCTTCTTAGACTTGCACATATGAGAGGATGCTTAGGGAGACTTTTCTCAGAATTAGCAATAGGGCTCAACTTCTGGGGTCAAAGAGTATTACATACCACCATATCCAGTCGAGCAAGGGAAAACTTATATTCTCTTTACCCTGAACCCCCTAGCATTTACAATAGATGACAAAACCTCTGACCATCAGTCACAGTCTCAAACTTTCCTTCACTTTCTGTGCTTGTACAAGAAGACCGTGGGACAAGATATAGTGGTTAAAGTCAAGTATCATCAGATTCGTGGGAAGTTCTGTAGTTTTTTCCTCCTATTCCCTATGAGGCTAGTCTAACTGAATCATTCATGAAGCTTAGGGGTGCCTGTAAAATATGAAGACTGCCCTCACTTGCTCTGAAGGATGTTTCCTAACTTGCAGAACTTATAGTTCCTCTCAGATGAAGGGGGTGGGCTACTTTTTGACAAGGCTTTACTTGGGTTCTCTAGAATCTGCAAGAAGTGCATGAATATCAACTCTAGTGTTGGGCTGTCATTTGGAGAAGGTAGGAGACTTGCTGGAATTGATTGTGACAGCAGAGAGAAGAAACAGTTGTATAGTGCCCCAGGGAAAATGGGAATGACCCCTCACCCCATACAGGTTCTCTGTGGCCATTGCAGGATGCAGAACAGGACTTCAATTCTTTTGAAGCTCCACATGAGGAACGACATGAAGGAAGACAGAGACCAGGGTAGGCAGATAGGAGTGGCCCAGGCTTACCCACAGGAGACTCTTGCAGGTTGGGGTCTAAGATGGCCTCTAATGACCTCAGCTTCCTGTGTTACTCTCTTTTATCCAATAGAATATAGTAAAGATGATGGAATGTCACCTCCAGTATTTCATTATCAATATCATAATTTGCATCTTGCTAGCCAACTCTCTCCATTGCTTTCTTGGCTTGCGTGCTTTAATAAAGCAAGCAGCCCTGTTGGGAGGCCCTTGCAGCAAGGAGTTGCAGGTGAAACTGTAGTCCTCAGTCCAATAGGTGTCAAGAACCTGACTTTTGCCCACAACCACATGAACTCAGAAGTAAATCCTTTCCTAGTCAAGAGTTTAAATGAGACTTGCTTAAGCCTCCTGAGAGACCCTGGCTGATACCTTGTTTGAGACTGGTAAGACAGCCTGCATCAGAGGATCCAGTTGTACCATGCCTAAATTTCTGAATCTCAGAAACTGCAAATAAATGTTTCCTGTTTTAAACCATTACATTGTGGTAATTTGTTATATAGCATAACTAGTAGAGACAGTGAAGGCATGGCCATTGGCAAAAAATAAATGGAGATTAGGAATCCCCTTACTGACAGGGTGCTTAGTAATGTAATTATGATGCTAACATCATCCCAAGAAAAATATACACGCATCTTGTGGGTAGAGAGCATGACATTGGCACAAGCCGCTGAAAACAGATGGAAACATATTGGGTACCAGTCACATAATATATTTTCTACCAGCTCTTTTATTCCCTCTTCTCTTCCTAACACCCAGGGTGTCAAAAAGGAAGAGGGAAGAGATGTTCTGGCAATAGGCTGTTCCTCCAAGGTGAAAGAAGGGGAAAGAGATAAAAAGAACAGACTACTCCCACCCCACCCATTCACTTCAAATCTTTTGGGCCACAGCCTTTCCAGTGATAGGGGAGTAAAACTTTTCCATCTGATACATTATTGGGATTTTTAAGTAGACAAAGTTTTTGGAAGTCCAGAGATTTTCTACCCAATCTGCAGAAGAAATTTGACATAGTATATACACAGGAAATGCTTGCAGAAAAATCAATCTGTTGATTGTGACAGCAGAGAGAAGAAACAGTTGTATTGTGCCCTTGGGACGATGGGAATGACCCCTCGCCCCATATAGGTTCTTTGTGGCCATTGCACACAGTCCATCAAATTTAAACTCCTCAATTAATAAGTTTGTTTTATGCATACAATCCACGAAATTTAAACTCTTCATTTAACAAGTCACATATGAATGCAGCCAAAAGGGAGTTGAAGGCTCTGAAAACTGGAAGATGTTTTGGGAAGAGGCTGTAGGCCCTGAGCTGTGACAAAATGCTTCAACATCTAAGAGGCATCAAGACTACCTTTGTCCTCCAACACACATCCAATGAATTTAACATGGAAATTCTCAAAGGTTTGACAGCAGTTTGACCATACCTGCACATACACTACGATGAAGCCTGTTTAGAACATCTCTTGAATTATATATACCTGAGTCTAGTCAGTGTTTTGAATCACCTTAAAACATAATTTGAAACTGAACACAATGACTTAGTGTTCTCTGTCACTTAATACTACTGATCACTCTCATCCTTTGGGAAGTTCTTTTAGGGCTTCAGTGATCTACTTTCCAGTGTGTTCTGCCCTTTCTGACCATCTCACAGGCCATCTCTTTCTGTGGTTTCCTCTGAGTTGTCTGTCTAGATGCCGCTCCACACACATATGTTGATTCCTCTAGCTCAGTACCTACTGTAAACATTCTGCTGGCGAGCATGCTTAACTAGCAAAAACCAGATTTTCTATATTTTCTAGTAGCCACCTTCTCATACATAATCTTTTGATGGCAAAACCCAGCGTTGAATTATAGTTACTTTATCTCATCCCTTAAATTGTCCCTGGCCTTCTTAATAAATCAGCCTCCAAATATCAGGTTTCCTCTAGCACAATACCCTGTGCATCTGTCTCTTTTACACTCTCTTTATTCCAGGCCCTCATTACCTGTTGCCTGGGCTACTGCAATGAACTCCGAGCTGATCTTCATAACTTTTTTCTCACTCATTCAACATAGTAGTAAGGAAAGCTGCATAAAAGTGAAACTACGATCATGTTTTCTCTTTAAAAAGCTCCAAGGTGTTCTCTTTCCTTCTTAGTTAAATTCAGATTCCTCATTTTGATATTCACTAATCTGCCTTCTGAATCCATTGATCTCCCTTCTCCTGTCATTTATTATACAGACTAAATCTTACCCCTCTTGCTGTTCTCTAGAAAATTCCTTTCTTTTCCACTTTGCCATTGGCTGCCAGAATAAGCTTTAAAATACGTATCTCATATATGTTACATATGTAGATATATGTATGAATATATGTAGATATAATATATACATACATTATATATGCATTATATATACATATATTATATATGTATTATATAATATATATGTATTATGTAATTATATATATTAAATATATAGTGCATTATATATATGTATTATGTAATATATAATACAGATACAATGCATATATGTATATATAATGCATATATAATGTATGTATATATTATATATACATATATGTAATACATAAATTACATATAATACATATATGTATATATAATGCATATATAATGTATGTATATATTATATCTACACATGTCTATATCATAAATATTGTACCTGTATCATATATATCTCATATATTAAATTAAAAATTACAATATAATTTTAATTATACATATATATAATTAAAAATTAAATGATGGCAATCCCTGCTGCGGCCTTTCAATGTCTCCCTATTGCATCTAGAGTAAGTGGGGGCCCTTTGTGCTGTGACTCTCCATGTGCTCTACACTCAGGCAGCTGGCCTTTGTCCTGTTCCATCACCAACACCTGCCTCAGCATGTGCATGCCTCATTGCTTTCCCCTGGCAACCTCTTGTCCTAGGGGCTTCAACTCAAATTATACTTATTCAGAGAGCCTTTCCCACCTCATCCCACCTAAGGAATTGCTCATTAACACCTTCCTGCCCAGTCTCTCACACCACCCTGTTCATTGACTTCATCAGTTATTTCTACCTGAAATTATCTTGTGATTAAAAAAAATGTTTAGCTGTTTGTTGCTTATCCTCTTTTATGAGGCCAGGGACATTTTACATCTTGTTTACTTTTGTGTTTCCAATATTTAACAGTGCCATTCCTCGCTTGATAAATATATGAATTAATGAATCAATGCCATTTATTCTGCTTTGGTACCCTCCTTGCCCATCTCTGCCTGTTGAAATAGTGTCCATCATTCAAGACCCATCTCAAAGTCTTTCCATTCTTTGGTCTTAATCTCTAAAGCTATTCTTGCACTAAATATGTTCACATAGCTTTTTGTTTTCACAACAGCTGATCTGGCCCTTGTCAGGTTCTGCTTTGTTACTTTTAACCTTCTATTACTGCTTAGACTACAATTTTCTCTAGCAATAGTTTTTTTTTTTTTTACATTCATCTTTGTATTTCATTACTGTGATAAGAAAAGTGTAGTTGAGTCAACAGCTGATAAATTGAATTAAAAGGCAAGAAATATGATAAGAACTCATGCTAAGATTTTACAAATAAATTCACAATTCTGTTGGATTTAGGGTTTAAAGGTTGTCTTTACGGAGCTAATTATTGATATAAGAATTTATTTATGATAACGATACCAATTAGTAGTTGTAAAAGGTAGATAATATAAATCACATAATTCTAAGAAAAAAATCAATGACAAAGATTTTTCTTTTTCTTTTTTGAGTAAAAAAGTAAGTGGTTCCATTTAAATGGGCATCTAATAGGTCTAAGGGTACTATACTTTGAATTTGACTTGAATTTTAAAATTAGAAGTAAATAAATAGGCTTGGCTACTTTACCTAAAATTGACAAAAGACCAAAACTATATTTAAGTTTAATTTGCTAGAATCCCTATAGTACACATTTCAAGAGGTGTCTCTCTTTTGTTGTTGATATGATTCAACTTAATTCTGTGATTTTCCAATGCCTGTTTTATGTTTGTTTTAATTTTACCTTTCTTGCCTTTAACTGGATTTATTTTTAGCAAGTCAAAACCTCTTGTTTAGCCACTCCATATAGTCTCCTTGTGTCTGAACATTCTATATCCTGTTTCTAGTCTAACTGCCTTGTTGTTATCTTAAAACTTTATAAAATATATATAAGCTCTTCTTTTCTATTAGTATTTCTAATTATCACTAAAGGTAGGTATTAATCTGGCTCTGGCAGTAATAAATTTTGGAGCATACCGATGACATTAAGAAGTTGTAGATGGTTTTGGTATGTTATAAAATATTTACAAATTGAAGTGTGTGACATCTGGAATTCATTCAAAATACACAGAGAAGGAGATAGAGAAGCATGTGAAGGGAAAAGAGAAAAAAGGATTGGCCCTAAAGTGATCATTATTGACGGGGGTGTTTAATATGTACAGTTCATTATGCTAATCTCTCCACTTTTGTATATGTTTGAATTTTTCTATAACAAAAGGCTGAAAAAAGAAAAGAATTACATTTTTCCCCCAATAAAATACATTGGTTTAAAGAGTAATTTACAAAAGGAAATCTAGGGTGGACTAATTTTATTTTGAATAACCACACAGGAAATCTTTTATTCAAATGTCAAAAATTTCATTTAAATTTGATAAGTTCTCCGTTGTTTCTTATATTTACCATATTTGCTATTCCAGCATTCTAGATTAAGCTTTCTATATGTTTCTCTGTACCTTGCCTACATTACAACACACATTTCTGTAGCTACTGCAATGTTCTGAAAAACCTAGTTCCATTCTTGTAATTAGTTCACCTTCTCTCCCAAAGCCAGGGTAATACTATTCGGCTACAAAGACAAAAGCCATGCTAGAAATTGTTTCTGCTTTCAAGTAGTTCTACCTAAAATGGAAGTATTGTAAGTTGAATTCTGTATCTGGATGATTAAAAAGAAAAATGTTTACGGTGCATGTCAAGTTAAGCCCTTTAGAGAACCCCAAAATTGTGATCTGTCAAAAAAGTAAATTCATATAATTAAAAATGTAAATTACACAAATGTTAAGAAACTTCAAACGGCGTTGAATAAAACTTTAATTCAAATGTTCAACTGCAACCTTCTTTTTCTATCACTTGTGGTAAACCAAGTTATCTGAGGACCCAGAGTATCATTGGCATCCCTGGAAGTCTCAGGCACCAGAGCCACAGTTACTTACAATGCCAATCCTTGTCTGCAGATCAGCACAGAACTGCTAAAGCTCTGCAATGTCCATAAATTGCTGTCTGCTCTGGCTTCTGTTTCCAGCCGCTACCATCTCTGAACTTTAGATAGTTCCTGATTTTTGTTGCAAAGCTCCTTGTTTAGCCCCTCTACACCTCCTCCTGAGTGAATCTGGGTAATAGGTCTTAGCCAGCAACTCCATTCTATGTTCTTTATCTTTTCCAGGAATTTCTCAAAATTTCTTTCCCACTGATAAGTCTTTCTTGTTTACCCAGGCTGCAGTAGATTAAGTGTGATTTAACATTTTTTTGTTTGGTTATTTCAAAGATAAGGGGATCAACTAAAGGCGTAGCTTACCATTTTGGGCTAAAAATCCTTCTCAGGCTCACTCTCAGTTTTCTAATGATTCTCTGGTTCTAAATTGCCTAACTTCTGAATGTACCTTTATAGCCTCTGCTATTAAGCAGCGGAATATCAGAGAATCAGAGAAGAAGGGTTTGATAGCCCCTCTTTTTATCTCCTTTCCTGACTTAAAATGCTGAGCTCTAAGATATTCATGTTGTTTGCGAAATTAGACAGGACTTGAGGAGGGAGTGGTACCCTATGAGCTGAAGGCTGGTAGTTAACATTTTTGGTAGAAGATGGGGCCTATTCTTTATTGTTTTCCCATGTAGTCACGGTAGTTATTTTAGGAACCTTTGGAATAAATTTGCTGGTTCTTTCCTTTTCATTGGTCCCTTATTACCCTCTCTGTTAGAGAATCTGTTTCCTGCCCTTTAATTGACACTACCATACTACTGCTGCTGCTGCTAAAAGAATAATAACGATAGTAATCATAATTATCATAGTTAATATTGAGCATTTACTATGTTCCAGACACTGTGCTGAACACAAATTCTCATCAATACCTCAAAATAACTGTATATATATATACACACAGTATAATACAGAGAAGCCAGGGCTGCCTGACACCAAAGTCCCTGCATGTAACCATTATCATGTAACATGCCCTTGCAGGCATTTTTTGGTAAATGTCTTAGTCTGTAGGTACCTTGTGGTGACTTAATTTATAATTTGTATCCCCAGGCTTTATCACAATGCCTGGCACAGAGCAGTTGCTTCATAAATAATCGTTAAATGAGTGATCGTATTCACACTCCAGCATGGAGCTATACATCTAACAGACCATGACACTCAAGGAAATAAATCTATTTTAAAATGATGTACACATTTTATAGGGTCTTTAGTCAGTTAATCTAAAAATTTTCAGTGCATTTACAACACAATTAAGAAAGTAAATTTTTATCAATGTTGATTAGTTTTAAGTGATTCTTTCTTGTTATTATTGTTTTGAGACAGGGTCTTGCTGTGTCTCCCAGGATGGAGCGCAGTGTCACGATCTTGGCTCATTGCAACCTCAGCCTCCCAAATTCAAGCAGTCCTTCCACCTAACCCACCCAACTAGCCTGGGACTACAGGTGTGAGCCATTATGTCTGGCTCATTTTTGTATTTTTAGCAGAGACAGGGTTTCGTCATGTTGCCCAGGCTGGTCTCAAACTCCTAGACTCAAGCAATTTGCTCACCTTGGCCTTCCAAAATGCTGGGATTACAGGTGCAAGCCTCTGAGCCTAGCCAGAAATTCACTTTTTACTTTTCATTCTTTTCTTCTCTTTAAAGTATTTTGATGGTTAAATTATTTTGAATTTTATTAAAGGGAACCATGCATATAAAAAAGTGCGCAAATTATAATGTACAGTTCATGAATTTTCCCCAGGTGAATACACTTATGTAATTAGCACACAGTTCAAAAAAACAGAACATTCACAGAGACCCAGAAGCTTCCTCACGCTGCCTTCCAGCTCCTATCCCTTTGCCTCTGATGATAAACGACGTCCTGACTTACAAACACCAAAGAGTCATGTTGGCTGTTTTTAATTTTATATAAATGGAACCATAAAGATATGGTTTTGATTTGCTCAAAACTGTGTCTGTGAGATATATGGATGTTACTGTGAGTCGTTATAAATTATTCTTTCTCTTTGTTCTGTAGTAGTCCATTGTGTAGACATATCATTATCTACATATCCATTTTACTGTAGATGGACATTTGGGTTGCTTCCAGTTTGGGCCTATAATAACAGTGATACTATAAAAATTTTTATATAAGTCTTTGGAGTTTGGACCTAAAGTGGAACTGCTAAGTCATAGCATTTGTTGTATTTTGTTCTATAAGACCCTGCCAAACAGTTTTTCTGAGTGGTTATGACAATATACTCTCCCTCTTGTGGTAGTTCAAGTTCCAGTTGCTCCTCAACCTTTTCAACACTTGCCTTTATCTTTTTCTGTTTAACCATTCTGCTGGTGTGTAATGGCATTACATTGTGCTTTTCATTTGCATTGAGATTACTGGTGAGCTTGAGTACGTTTGGATATGTGTGTTGGCTTTTTGGGTTCTCTTTTCTGTGATGTACTTTTTTCATGTTGCTTGTCAATTATTTCTATTTGGGTTCCCACATTTTTCTTACTAATTTCTAAGAGCTTTTTAATACATTCTAAAGATGAATTTTTATAGAATATGAAATGGAAAGCATTGTGTGCCATTCTGTGGGTTACCTTTGCATTTGATAATTAAGCATTTCTATTAATCAGGATAGAGGCCAAACTGTAGTATAGTAAGAAAACATGCAAACAACCAGTCAAAAACTAAGCCAAACAAACCTATCAAAATAAAGTAGATGTTTATTCCCAGTTGTGTAACTGGCTAAAATTAGGAAGCCAGGCTTGCATGGCACTGTTGCACAAAGTGATTTGCTGTGCCAGGTTACTTCCATCTTTTTACTCCACAGGTCCTGTCTTCATCAGCCTGGTCAAAGCTGGATTTCCAACATACATGTGCTCAGTCCATGGGAGGTGCAAAAGGTAGAGACACACAAACTCAGAGTTTTTTAAATCAAGAATTGAAAGTGGTCCATGAGCTTCTGTTCACAGTACATTGAGTTCGGCACATGACCATAACTAACTGGCACAGATGCTGGGAATGTATAATCTCTAGCTGGATGTTCATGCGCCCAGCTAAAACTCTGTTTCTATGAAGGAAAAAGAAGAATGGATTTTGGGGTGGTAACTATCAGGCTGCTATCACCATCTATTTTAGGCAAGCACCATGATACATAATTTTGAGGGAAGAACTTACAATCTAGTGGAACGAGATGTCTAGGGTATTCAAAATCTATGTAATACCAGTTATTATGAAATAACCAATAAATACAGGTAAACGTGGGGATAAAAAAGGAGTGATTTAGGTGGCGGATCTGAGAAGGCTTTGTAAATGCAATAGTTTGTGGTAGATAGAGAAAGCACAGAATTTCAGTCTCAGCAACCTGCAGAATGTAAGTGAAGCATTCAATAAACCTGAAGCTTCATGAGGTGTTGTGGGTGCGGTTAGAAAATGAGGCAGGAAAGGTGTATTGGAATCAAACCACAAAGATCCTTTTAACTATTATGTGTAAAGAATGTGAATTTTCTTCAACAACCAATGTCAAATAAGAGAAGCCTTTTGAAGTACTGAATATCTTAACTTCAATTTTATAGGTAACTGTTTTAGCCTCCACTTTTTCAATACACACTGAAGTAATCCAGTAGTATGTGGAAATCCAGATTTAATATTCTTGTTACTTCAAATAATTAAGATAAACTCAGTGTAAGGTAACAGTTTCATTCCAACTACCCCAGGGAGCATTGGAGTGGAGGAAGGAGTGCCATATGGGACAGCCAAGAAAATCTTCATGAGAACAGGAACACCTCTTGAAAAGAGTATTCATGAAGACGTAAATAATGTAAAATGAAAGTGGGCTCCGATGTAATATTTTGATCTGAAGTTAAAGACTGATTAAGATTTTCATGAACTTAAACTTGAATCTGTGTGATTATCAAGGGGCATAATTAAGAGTCACATCCTTTCTAGGTCTGTGGGGAAATTCCCATCACCATTGATGAGAATTGTGCATAAAGATCATGGGAAGAGCATGGCCCTTGGGTTTCCTCTTAAACAGCCTGTAGGATTTGTTATGGTTATTTAATGCACTGGTCCTTGGAGACACTAACTACAATTCTGCCTCTACCTTCCATGCTGAAAATAACAAAAGTTGGGAGTGGAAGCCCCAGGAGATGGAGATATCTTTTTATTCTTTCTTCTTTATCTACAATTGAATTATTATCAAAGGGAAAACTTCTGGCTCCAGGAATGCCAAGTCACTAAACGACAATAACAACAACAAAATGAATCCAAGTATTAGAGGGGAGAAAATGCTGCCCTATGTTCATTAAGCGATTAACTTTTCTTCGAGTTAGACTTTCTTTGGGAGCTAAGGTCATTTCCTTAAGCTGCTGGGAAACTGTCAGTTCTGAGACACACTTATGTGTCAGAACATTTTGGCCAGGGATATTTAGAAATGTCTGTGGGCAAGGGCAACAATAATTTGCTTTAGAGAGAGTCTTGAGCTAGGATGCAAACAATAAGGAATTGTAGAATAAAACCATGGTATGGTGATAAAGCAGGGAAAAGTGATAGTTCTAAGGACAGTGTTCTATTTTCTCATCCAGTATCAGCAAAGCTGTATGTGCAAAATTCTGGGTCTTCCACTGTCTTTCCATGCCTGCTCAGTAACTAGCAGTATGTTTTGATTTTGGTTTTGAGATGAAAGTATCTCTTCTACAATTCTGGCATGCATTCTAGTTTTTCTTACCTGATACTTTCCATCTCTGATTACTTACCAGCAGAATCAGCATGTACCCCAGCTATCAATTTCTGCTCCTCCTTAAAGAAAATAGAGACACCTTGTTATTTTTGCCAGATGGTAAATGTCAGGCATGGCAGACATTCAATATGTTACTAAATGAATAAATAACAGACATGTACAACGAGAAATCTCTGTATGCAAAATGTTTCATTTTTACACATTGTGGTATTTTACACATGACAATATTTGAAGACAGGCAAGTATCTGTTAAATGTGTCAAAGGATCAGGAAAAGCAACTGGGAGTGGGCAGATAGAAGGGTTTCTGCTGCAGAGGTTTTAAGAGATCAGATCCATGTGTCCAAGTTCTTTTATCTCTGTGCTAGAGAAGAAGAGTAATGCATTCAATCATCTGTTTTCTAAGAAGCCAATTTGTCTGAAAGCAATCCCTTTTTTTTTTTTTTTTGCCTTTTGTCTTTTGCCTTTTTTGAAATAAACAAAATCCTTTATTTCAAGTGTTTGTCTTGGGCCAAGGAATTATACTCTTTTAAGCCCTTTATATACATTAACTCACTTAATCCTCACAACAAATTTATGAGATAGATACTATAATCATTCTGATTTTATATATGGGGAAATGGAGGCACAAAGAAGTTAATTGTTTCAAGGCCTTACAGATGCTAAATGTTAACATTGAAATTGCAACCTAGGGAGTCTGGCTTCTGGATCTGTTTTCATAATTACTACACTATACCTCCTCATGAGGAGACACTCGAGCAGAGACAAATAATGACATGGGAGACTCATGAGATTTTCTGAGGAAAAACACTCCAGGTAGAAGCAAATCATAATGCAAGAGCCATGTGCCTCTTTCTCAAAGAGCAGAAAGGCCAGTATGGGAGTTGCTGAGGGGAAGAGTGCTAAGAATGAGATGTAGTGGCTTGTGGGCCTTGGTAAGGATTTTGGTTTGCATTTTAAGAAAAATAAAAAGGTCTGGGCACGGTGGCTCACAACTGTAATACTAGCACTTTGGAAGGCCGAGGTGGGCAGACTGCCTTAGCTCGGGAGTTTGAGACCAGCCTGGCCAACACAGTAAGACCCTGGCTCTACTAAAAATACAAAAGATTAGCCAGGCGTGGTGGTGCACACCTGTAATCTCAGGTACTCGGGAGGCTGAGGCATGAGAATCCCTTGACCTGGGAGGCAGAGGTTCCAGTGAGCTGAGATTGTGCCCTCTAGCCTGGGTGACAGAGTGAGACTCTGTCTCCAAAAATAAAATAAAAAAAAGAAAAAGGCAGAAGAGGATTTTAAGAAGAGGTGTCGCGTAGTTTGATTAGTGATTTAAAGAAATATTGTGGCTGCTGTATGAATTGTGGAAGTGGAAGAAAGTGTGGATGCAGAGAATCAAAATACTGAATATAAAATATTTAAACTCGATATATGTCAAAATCATAAACACATATATATGTACAGTCAGTCTTCTAAAATGATCTAGTTCTCAAAATTGCTTACCCAGTGAAATACATTTTAGCAAAAATAGGTTACAAAATCATTTTAATACTCTCTAAAACATTTTCAGATTTCTAGAAATTGTTGATAGGATTTTTGTTTGGTGTGGCTGTCTCTAGTTAAGTAATGTCCCTGTTTGAGCCACAACTTGACACAGGGAGCCCCTCATACCCTTTCACTGATCGGCCCATTATATTGACGAGGTCATTAGGTCTTTGACACCCAGCATTTGGTTGCAGCTGGAAGGTGTCTGGGGGAACTCCCCATACTCCATAGCTAGCTTTGCCCCTGGTGCCAGGGAATTCTCTAGCCCCTGGACTCAGAAATTTTGCATTTCAGCTCCATTATGTCCCGACATCACCTGCTGCACAGCCTGTGTCATCTCCACAAACGATGGGCTGCTACTAAGCAGCAGAAAGCCACTATCCATGTTCTTATTGCTGGATGATATGGCAGCTGCCTCTGGGTCTGCTCAGCTGCCCTGGGCTGGGAAGGTGGGAACCTGCATCTGGTCCAGAACTGCTTTGAGGTCGGGTATCCACCTCTGTAGTTGCTGTTGGGCTAAGTTTTATTAAGATAGTCTTTAGCAATCTAGACAGAAATGTTTTAATATTCAAACAATTGGTGCAGATGCATGCATATATATAGGGTCACAAGTATCCTTGTTTGGTTTATGAAGGAAGTGGTGGAATAGAGAGAATTGGTCATATTCTGGATATATTTTGAAGGCAGAGCCAAGATATCATTGCTAATGGATGGCATATAAGATATGAAAGAGGTGGCAAGAATGTTTTCCAGGTCATGACTTGATGCTTGAGTGATTGGAAGAAAGACTGGGAAGAGGACAGGTTTTGTGAGTGAGAATGAAGCATCTAGTTTTAGACATAGTAAGTTTGAAATGCTTATTCAATATCCAAGTGGAGGCTCAGGTGCTTGTTTGATCTGTGAGTCTGGAGTTCAGAGAAACAGTTAGAACCTTTCAGGAATGATTTACTTAATAATCTGATAAACAATTTCCGTTCACTTGGTTAGAATGAGTTTTTAGAACATTTCATAATTACCTATTTCAATGTTAATAAATAAAATAAAATACAAAGCCCCAAATCTGTGAGAAAGGCTACTTAATAGCTCAGCTTTCTGATGCTTAGCTATATAAAATGCAAGATTGAAACCATATATAGCTTATTAACCTAGTACTTCTCTCTTCCCTCTCATCCCTTCCTTGAAGAAGCAGGCACTAAAGATGCTTAAGTGAAGCTTTGATAGAAATTCTCACTTTAGCAAATGAGATAATGCTAAATTTATATATGCCAACCCTAAATTCAGATATTGCTGGGAAGGAAGTGTAGTTTTAAGACGGGAGACTGAAGATTCAAAAAAAAAAAAAAAAGCTTATAGGATTTTCATGGTATGCCAGGCTCAGATGGAAAAACCAAGAGGACATTTAAAAACCTGTAATAAAATGAAAACAAAGCAAAAAGCTAGTTCTCTTGGAGCTAACAGATTGGAGAGAGAGGAATCTCAGAGTCAGTGTTATCACTTTGACATCTCTTTTACTTGCTTGAGTTTTAACTTGGGATGATTTTGTGAAAGAGGAATCACAAAACTAGAGTGAGTACAAATAAAATGTTTTAATAAAATATTCAATACAGTATTTCCCTGTGGAGATTCTATAAGAAGAAGTGAGAAGCTGAAGGAAGTGACTGTCACTGTTGGGAACCCAGTCTTAATGAGACAAGACTTAGCTTTCCTCCAGACTCCTTGTTCTGCTCTGCCCAACAGGCTGCAATGAGATGGATGAGGAAACCTTCAGGAGTCCCTGACAGACCAAGTGAATGAACTGAATCCACTTACAAACAGATTGACTTAAGCAGTATTTTCCTTAGGCTTCCTACCAAAGGCAGTAGCAGGGAGACAGGAGAAAGTTGATGTACAAAAGGCATTAACATGATTTTGTTTTTTCCCCTCCTATTCTATTTGCATTTGCAGAGTGATCAATAGACACACAGAGATCTGTGGTTTCACCAACCAACCATTTCAAACAGACTCATTCCTTAACCAAATTTTGTGCTCAAGTCTTGTTACTATTAGTGTAATTCTTGTGTTTCAAATAGAGAGAAACGAGAGCATACCCATCCCTACACATAACTTAAGCATATCGCTGCGAATTGTATCATACAAAACAAGCGTAAGCCATGAATCCTCCACCTTGTGTGTTATTTTTTATTACTACAGAAAGTGCTGTTGCTTGACTGTGAATATCATTTAGTGTAATAAAATGTAGACGGACACATTATTGTATTCCGGCTCTGGTTCAGTCTGACAGTGCCCGGCATAAACCACTGAAACTTGATAAAAGACTGTCTTGGGGTTATCTTGCTGTCAGGATTCTGACGTGTTTTGATTTCCTTCTGGAGTCATAAATTGCACCTTTGGTACAATGAGGGAAGAGTTGTTCCTTCGGATAGAATTGTTCCTCCTCATGGAATTGTTTCTTCTCATGGAATTGCGCTTCCTCAGAGAATTTTGATGGGACAGTTCACTCTTTTGGAGGGTCTGAATAAGGATGGAAGGCTTCTCATCCAGCTCTCGGGCACTGCACCGTGGAGCAGCTACTTTAACAGTGTTGCCAAATTTGGAGTAATCCACAGAATACACTCCTTCTTCCTCAGTCACAATGGACACAAAGCGGTGGCCCCACTGGATCTCCTCAGCGATGTAGGAGGTTCGTGCTTGTGTGGTGATGCCAGTAGTTTCAACCACTCCTTCCAGGATAACTATGACCTCCAAGTCTTGGTTGGCCAGGTCAGTTGCTGAGATGTCATACAGGGGGCTGCGCTTGTCAATCACGTGGCAGATGATCAAAGGGGCCACCAGGAAAATGTTATTGCTCTCGATTGGGTTATCAACAGGAATGTCCAGCTGGTGAATAGGCACCACCTCCCCTTCAGGTGTAGTTGTTTTCTTGACCACCTGGATGCGCACGGAGGCACTAATGATCATGCTTTTCCTCAGGTCACCCACTCGGAACATGAAGCACAGCTTGCCATTTCGGACAGCAATCACAGCATGGCGGCTGAAAATCAAAGTTTCTGCTCTTCTGTGAGCCTGAGCTGTTTTCATGAAAATACAGCCTAACATGACTGCATTGATGATCAAACCCACAATATTCTGGAGAATCAAAACCGTGATGGCCAAAGGGCACTCCTCTGTCATCATCCTCCCTCCAAACCCAATGGTCACTTGAACTTCAATGGAGAAGAGAAAAGCAGAGGTGAAAGACCTGTGAGGAATGATATCAGAAAACGCCACCATCAGGTCACATTTTGGATAACGAAATAATATGCCAAGCTGAACTTTTCATTTTCTTCTGCTAAAGACTATTAAATGCTTGCAGAAAGGCTAGGCAACTTAACTTGTAAAATGCCTAATTCTAAACTGCGTTTAGAACAGTCTCTCTCTCTCTTGCATGCATCTACCTCCACAATGCTGGAGATTAACATCCTATTAATTAAGTTCCTTTAAGCTAAGGCCTAATTCTGTTAATATTAACATTCCTTTAATGTTTCTTAGGTCACATAGTGATGAGCCTAATTGTGTAAAAGATTAATATATTTTTATATCTAGGCATAGTTTACATTGCAAAATATTTCACTTTCACAAAGGCACAGTTAACTCTGTAAAACTTTCTACCAGGTAGATGTTTATTATTTATTGCATATCTATGTTTAGGAGACCTGAGTCATATGGAAGGTACTGAGTACAGAGTATTTATCATTTATAATCTTTAAACTTGTTATTTATAATCTTTAAAGTCATATTCATTAGCTAATACTTATTTTGTACCTCATATAGAAATAGCACAGTGCTAAAAAAAAGGTATAAAACACATTATTACAAACAACTAGTTTTTTTTTTTTTTTTTTTTTTTGAGACGGAGTTTCACTCATGTTACCCAGGCTGGAGTGCAACGGCGCGATCTTGGCTCACCGCAACCTCCGCCTCCTGGGTTCAGGCAATTCTCCTGCCTCAGCCTCCTAAACAACTAGTATTTTTAATAGAAGGGAATGCTTTTCCACTTGGAAAGAAAAGTGTCTTATTGATGGTCTAATTTTGTTCTTTTAAGTCAGGGGTCCCCAACTCCCCTGGGCCAGGGAGCAGTACTGGTCCATGGCTTGTCAGGAATGGGGTCACACAGCAGGAGGTGAGTAGTGGGTAAGCCAGCATTACTGCCTGATCTCTGCCTCCAGTCAAATCAGTGGAGACACTGGATTCTCATAGGATAGCGAACTCTATTGTGAACCTCGCATGTGGGAGATCTAGGTCACCTCCTCCTTATGAGAATCTAATACCTAATGATCTAAGGTGGAACAGTTTTATCCCCACACCATCCTCATCCCCCACCCCCAACAGTGGAACCACTCCCTGGTTCCAAAAAGTTTGGGGAGTGCTACTCTAATGGTTCTAGAGAATACTGAAGTGACTGAAGGAAGAACTAGAGGCAGAAACTAGTGAGTGACTGTGTCAAGATCACACACAGATATCCCTTATTTTATTCTACTCTGCTGTGATGTACTTTGGAGATACTGCCTTTTGACAAATTGAAGGTCTGTGGGAACCTTCATCCAGCAAGTCTGTTGGCACCATTTTTTTTCCAAAGCACGTGCTCACTTTGTGTCTCTGAGTCACATTTTTGGTAATTCTCACAAGATTTCAAACTTTTTATTATTACATCAGTTATCATGATGTGTGAGTAGTGATATTTGATGTCACTATTGTAATCATTTAGGGCGGCAGTCCCCAGCCTTTTTGGTAACAGGGACTGGTTTTGTAGAAGACAATACTAGGTGTGTAGGAGGGAAAGTGGTTTCGAGATGAAACTGTCACACCTCAGATCATCAGGAATTAGATTCTCACAAGAAGCCCGCAGCCTCGATCCCTCACCTGCACAGCTCACAATAGGGTTCACACTTCTATGAGAACCCTATTGTTCTTATAGAAGAACAGGGGACCCCTAGTTTGGGGCACCATGAGCCATGCCCATATAAGATGGCAAACAATCAGTAAATGTGTGTGTTCTGACTCCTTCACTGACCAGCTGTTCCCTTGTTTCTCCCCCTTTCCTCAGGCTTTCCTATTCCCTGAGACACAGCACTATTGAAATTAGGCCCATGAGTAGCCCTACAAATAACACTAACTGTTCAAGCAAAGGAAATAGTTGCTGTCTCTCACTCTAAATCAAAAGCAAAAATGATTAAGCTCGGTGCCAAGACAGACCAAAGGTTAGGCCTGTTGTGCCAAACGGCCAAGTGTAAACAATGGAAAGAAAACGTTTTTGAAAAAAATTCAAAGTGCTACTCCAGCCAAGACACAAATGGTAAGAAAGCAAAATGGCGTCATTGCTGAGATGCAGAAAGTTTGACTGGTCTGGATAAAAGACCAAATGGGGCACAACATTCCCTTAAGCCAAAGCCTAAACTAGAGCAAGGCCCTAACTCTCTTCAATTCTATGAAGGATGAGAAGTGAGGAAGCTGCAAAAGAAAAGTTTAAAGCTAGAAGAGATTGGTTCAGGAGGCTTAGGAAAAGAAGCCACCTTCAAAACAGAAAAGTGCAAAGTGAAGTGCCAAATGCTGATGGAGAAGCTGTAGCAAGTTATCCAAAAGATCTAGCTAAGAAAATCAGTAAAGGTGGCAGCACTAAACACAGATTTCCAGTGTTCAAAGTCAAACAGTCTTCTACTGGAAGATGTTATCTAGGACTTTCATAGCTAGACAGAAGTCAGTGCCTGGATGCAAAGCTTCAAAGGAAAGACTAACTCTTGTTAGGAACTAATGCAGCTGGTGACATCAAGTTGACGCCAACGGTCATTGGGCACTCTGAAAATCCTACAGCATTATGCTAAATTGACTCTGCCTGTGCTCTGTAAGTAGAGAGAAAAAGGCTAGATGACAGTATATCTGTTTGCAGCATGATTAAATAGTTGAAGCCCACTGCTGAGACTTACTGCTCAGACAAAAAGATTCCTTCAAAATATTACTGCCCGTTGATGACACACCTAGTCACTCAAGTGCTCTGATGGAGATGTAGAAGGAGATGAATGCTGTTTTTATGCCTGCTAACACAACATCCATTATACAGCCATGAGCCAAAGAGAGTAATTTAGACTTTCAAGGTCTATTACTTGAGAAATTTACATTTCATAAGGCGATTGCTGCCATAATAGTGATTCCTCTGATGAAGCTGGGCAAAGTAAACTGAAACCCATCTGGAAAGGATTCACCATTCTAGATGCCCTTAAGAACATTTGTGATTCATGGAAGGAGATCAAAATATTCATATTAACAGGAGTTGGGAAGTTGATTGTATCCTTCATGAATGAGTTTGAGGGTTTCAATACTTCAGTAAAGGGAATCACTGCAGATGTGGTAGAAACAGCAAGAGAACTAGAATTAGAAGGGGAGCCTGAAGATGTAACTGAATTGCTGCAATCTCATGATAAAACTTGGATGGATGAGGAGTTGCTTCTTCTGGACAAGCAAAGAAAGTGATTTCTTGAGATGGAATCTACTCTTGGTGAAGATGCTGTGAACACGAAAGGACAACAAAGAATTCGGAAGGTTACATAAACTTAGCTGATAAAGCTGTGGCAGGGTTTGAGAGAACTGAGGTCAGTTTTGAAAGTTCTACTGTGGGTAAAATGCTTCAAACAGCATCAACATTACAGAAGCGTCTTTTGTGAAAAGAAGAGTCAATTAATGCAGCAAACTTCATTGTCATATTTTAAGAGGTTGCCACAGCCACCCCAGCCTTCAGCAACCAGCAGCCATCAATATTGAGGCTAGCTCCTCCACCAGTAAAAAAAAAAGCCACATCTTGCAGAAGGCCCAGATGATCATTAGCACTTTTTAGCATTAAAATATTTTTTGAATATATATACATTTTTCAGCCATAATGGTATTATATACTTACTAGATGACTAGATTACAATATAATGTAAATGTTTTATATGCACTGGGAAACAAAAAAGTTTGTGTAATTGGCTTTATTGTGTATATTTGCTTTATTGCAATGGTTTGGAACCAAAACTATAATATCTCTAAGGTGTACCTTAATTAATATTATGCTAACTTGAATTTTCCCACTTTGGCCTAATCCTGTGAAAGAAGCAAAAGGAAGGAACCAAGAAGTTGTAGGATTTTCTTGGGAAGCATTTTCAAATTGCACATCTACTCCATACCTTAGTGAACAGACATTGATTTGGTAGGGTGAGGTTGGATCTGGGTAAGATGCTTTGAAAAGCTCTCAGGTGATTCTGATTTACCCCCATTTGGGAAGCACCACATTTGTTACTAACAATGTATAACACTTAAATTCACAACTATACTGCTGTGGCTTCTTCATGGAAACAATATCAGTCCTATCTTTGTCCCCAATCCCAATTTCAAACTTCTCTAACTTTGTAGAAGGCAAGCCACACATTAGCCATCTCTCAAAGTATTACCTATTTATTAATGCCACAGATGGCAGGTGAGAAAAGTGTTTAAACATTTGAATACTTGGTATATACATTGCACTTTGTTAGGAAACCAGGAGGGATAACCAAGAATACAAGGATTCTTCTTTTAATTAGCTTTTAAGTGGAGTGTGAAAGTTGCCTTTCTCTTTCGTTACTAAAAGGATTCATGGAAAACTACAGTAATTGCCTATTGCACCAGCTACCCACAAAAAGATCTATGGTACAGCCCCAAAACATGGCAAAGATAAAAATGGACCCCAGAGAAGGGGTATGGATACAACACTAATTTCTGATAATGTATCCATACTTCAGAGAGCAGTCTAATGATAAATATCCCAAACGGTTTGTTTTAGTGGTTTAAGAGACTACTCATGCCATATTTTGTGTATTGTTGAATTCTAAATATTACATATGGTATAAGACCCAGCTTTTTACTGACACCTGCTATGCTAAACAATCTCAAGAGATAAAAGTGTTTAGCTGCTCCTTTGTTCTGTTACAGAAAGAGCTAGGCTGGATAATATTGAGAAAGAGGAAATACATTGGTTATTTTTTGACTAATATTAAATGAAGGTGTCAAAGAGAGTCCTTAAAAAATACATGAAGGAGAAAATGAGTCACCCTAAAGGAAGAATGGTCAAACATTATTTGGAAATACTGGTGAATATTCAATGAAAAATGTAGTTTCCAATTTTAATGATATGGTTGGACATTGAATTTACAAAGGGAAAAACTACAAAGAATTAGAATTATTATTAGTCACCTTTTAAATTCTCATTGGGAGAGAATGAAGATTTATTTATTTTTAAAGTTTGTGGTTATCATTTCTTTTGTCTTTTTATCAGTATTACATAATTTAGATTAAAAATTTATTTTGATATGAAAATGATTCACCACTAACAGTGCCAGGAAGTTTCTTAAAGAGATGTATTATAAAGGTATTTGATCTTAGAATATCTACCGAGCATTTTAACAGATATTTTAAGTATTGTGTTTTCTTTATATCTGGTATACTGATGATCACCTATGTTTTCCACCTGCATTTTCTGAGACAAGTTTGTGACAAGTTTGAAAAAAGAAAGTAATATCTAATTAATGTTAAAAGCAATAGATCAGTTTAATACAGTTTTTGCTCCTCAAAATTTGAGCTGAAATCTGTGAGTGTGTTATCTCAGTGCACTAATGCTGCCTTCCTCCTTGAAAGGCTGGCATTGCAGTTACTTAGCAAATGGAAGAGTTCACTGTCTGGGGTTCACTTTCTGCAGTGATATGCTAGCTTAATAAGGTGTCAGGGTCACTAGAGGTCCCATTCTTTACAGTTTCCTGGTATTATGATGTTTTTTCAAATTTCTTTGGTTTGTGAATTATAAGAATTTAAAATTTCTTTTAAAAATGTTTTGGAAAATTTTCCAGTAGTATTACTACTGTTTTGCTTCACAGTGACCGTCCTGGTAATTGATATAATTTATCTCTTTCCATCTCCGAATAACAAAAAAGAAAAGATTAAGAAATAAATCACCTCAACTAAATGTTCTTAGCCCATGTGAAAGTAAGAGAGAATCACTGAAATCAAATTCAATTTACCTGTCATCAGGATACTTAAGATGAGAAAGAAGCCAAAGTGAGGTAATCTAAGAACTGTCTCATTCCTATTCGATTAAAACTTTGAAAGAAGAGTACAAAGTTAAATTGCTTCTATATAACCCCTTCCATGAAAATTTTGAAAGAATTTTCATTAAAAATTAGCAATTTCCAGTTCTCAATCTTAGCATAATTTTAATTTCTGTATCCAGTGCAAACAATCAGTTGTGTTATAATCTTGATAAAGAAGGGATGATATTTGTTATTGCATTTTTTTAGTAGATTTTTAATCTAGGACATTCTCCCCCTAGGGCCTTCCCATTTTTTTCTCATTATTTCTGAAAACATCATGGGTTAGAAGAGTCACTATGAAATATGTTTCTAGCACAATATTATTTGTTGATACGATAAATTTACTTGTGGACCCTGAAACTATGGACAGCAGCTGTTCATACTGAACTAAATGTGTGCGTTTTTGGAGTAAAGCACTCTGTGTAATCCTTTGAATTACAATTTTTTTAGATAACTGGTATAATATTTTCAAGGCTAGTCCAAAGGACTGAAGCACAGATTTTCAGAGACCCTTCGTCCAAAAAGCTGCATTAAAAAAAAATTTTACTGTGTTAGGTTTTGTTCTTTATTGCGCTTTTTTTTTAATTTCTGAAGTTTCTAAAGCTAACCCTTTATTTCACTTTCAATTAATTAACAGAATAAGAGAAAGGGCATTTTGACATTTTTTCTCGACTGTTTTCGACCCCTGCCTCATCCCACAACATTCTTACCTGACATTAGTCACACACACAGTGGACTCCAAACCACTTTTCTCCATTCCACTTTTCTCCATGTAAGCATAGATGTCCCCATGGGCAAAGGCCACCAGCCACCACATGATAGCAAAGAGCAGCCAGCTGCAGAGGAAGGACATGGTAAAGATGACCAGCGTGTGGCGCCATTTCAGGTCCACCAAGGTGGTGAAGATGTCCTGCAGGAAGCGTCCTTGCTCACGGATATTCTTGTGAGCCAGGTTGCAGGCCCCGCTCTTAGCGATGAAGCGGGCTTTCGGAAGGCGGTCTCGGATGCGCGGTTTGCGCAGGTTCTCCGCAGCGATGCGCGCCAGCACATACTCCTCCGGGATGATACTCTTTCTGGCCAACATCGTCCTGTCACCATAGCCAGCTTAGCCCCCTGCCTCTCACCTGGCTCCGTCCCTGGACACCCGTCCTCCTGCACGAGGGAAACATTAATTAAAAACTTTAAAACCCGCCCTATCCTCACCTCTTGGGTCTTTGTATTCAAGGACATGTCTGTACTTGCAAGCGGTAACATGCAAATCCAAAAATGTGATTTTTATTAAACCAAACATGAATCTAGCTTGCGCTTGAGTTCGGGCATCTCAGAAAAATTACTCCGTTTTAATAAAGAGAACTGTTTCCAATTTTTCTTATCATTCTGAGTACATATGGGCATAGCCTTAGTTAAAACCAGGAGCCTTGAGGTAAACAGCAGGCTCAAAGCTAATTATCTGCGATTAACCGCTCCTGTAAATTAGTGCAAGGCTACAGCACGTGGCGTCGATCACGAATATAGAGAGAAATTGGGTGCACGATTTACTTATTAAAGTACTTAGATGATGTAGCAATATTAAAAGTAAAGAGGAAATTCTTCCTCCGTTATTTTTAGAAGTAAGCAAAGGCCGTGACTCCTTGCTCAGTGTAAATAAGATGTGTAATCTGACAAAAATTATAAGTAGTGTGCTATAGAATTTATAAATTATAAGAATTATTTTAAATGAGAAGGAAGTATGAGTTGCATCTAAAAAAAGAGTTTAAAAGTTTCCTATGGAAATCATAATATTATAAATTGAAAACATTATTATTATATTTTACAATGAAGGAATCAAACATACAAGGTGCTGGAGAAAAAAAAAAAGGACAAGAGCCTGCGGGTTGCAGTAGGGAGTAAGCCCCGAAAAGTCCATCCAACGCTGCAAGCCTGTGCCGTGTTTTGCATTTTAAATCATTTGCCGGGACGCGGACTGGCTCTCCCTCCCCTCCCCCGGAGTAGCTTTGAAACTTACAGACTCCGGGCAGCTGGCGCTGCGGCTGGACCTCCTTGCAAACGCCGGCGGGACGCGGGCAGGTCCCTCGCTCTCCCATCCTGGCGCGCGGGACCAGGGGCCGCCCAGGCCGGAGGGACAGATTGGGGGCTGCGTGTCCTAAGGAGAAGAGTTAAAATAATAAAAGGTGCAACTGAATCTAAAGGCAGGGAGGGCAAAAGGAAGGGGGATGGGTGTAGATCTTCCCCTCCCCCTGCTCAGCTCAACTCCCTTAGCCACTTCTGTGGGCGGAGGAGGGACTGGGGGTGGGGGTGGGGGTGGGGGTGGGAGTGGGGCGGGGGGGCGATGCTCCGCAAATCAGCCTCCCAGTTAGGGCTTTGACGCATGCCGGACCTCGGAGGCCGCCGTCGTCGCGGAGTAGGGGACGGGCGGGGAGGGGGCGAGCGTGAGTCCCCGGGAGGTAGGGAGCAGGCCAGAGGGAGGGACGGCCCGGGGGAGGGCGGGACCTGCAGAGCCAGCTCCTTTCCAGTAGCCGCGACCCCCTGCCGCCAGCGTGACACACAAGCCTTTAAAAGGCTCTCTGCTCAGGAGAGAGAACTTTCCGAGTCCAAGTTCACTGACGTAAGGAGATTTTTAAATTTTAATTTTACTTTTATTTTGTAACCTGGGTAGATAACTGGGCTACTTCGGACTGAATACAAGCAGAGAGGTCAGAAAATATTCTTCCGAGGCGTTCAAGCTGTGGGCACACACAATTATTTACATTAAATTTCCACCTGCTAGGAGAGATACAGGTGGAAGATGTTCTGAAACTCACTATAGTAAACTATTTCTTCACCAGCCAAAGCCAGTTCTCAGGGAATGAAACACGCACACACACCTCAAAACAGCGACTTCCCCAACCCCTTAAGGAAAAGAAAGAAAAAGAAACCACTGCCAGTGGCTCCCAACGAAGAAATTTTACCCCAAACAGGGACCGCTGTTAACGCATCAGCGCTGATAAGGTCAGGTCATTCGGTCTTCAGCAATTGGTTGCTTTCTGAAATGTTGCAGCTTCTTCCTCTGTCTAGATGGTCTGAATGATAAAACAGAGCATTTGCGCACAAGAAAGATTATACAGTAAACATCTATAGCTTTTTGAAAAAGAGCCAGCGAAGACAAATGTGCTTTTTCCCACAGGTCAAGCCTCCTGATTTTGGCACTTGCGTTAATGGAAACTTTAATTCTTGGAAGTTTCATGTATTTTCCAAGACTCGGGCCGAAAGTGTACGGGGCATAAACAGTGTATTCATTTAATTATCCAAAGACCTAAAATTAGTCTTTAATGAAGGCAAATTAAGAACATTTTTTCCCCTTGTGGTTAGATCTGCTTAACCCCTGTAAGCCTGGGATCCTAGTTTGTTAGAGGTAGTCCTCCTCTATACTGTCATTAATTTTTGCAGTAATTTATGTCGTATAATAGTTTTACAAGTGTATGAAGGATCAATGTGTGTAGTCAATTCCCATCATTGTTCTGTTTTACCTTTGACTTCGGTGTATCATTAATATTCATTGTTTTAGCCTGGGGGAACATTCACTGAACACCTTTGTAACCTTTGCTTTTAGGTTTATGTATCAAGAGATATATCAATATGTGTCATAGTTGTTGCTCTTCAGAGGCAGACAGTTGCAGTAAGAGACAAGACATTGATAATAAACTCGAATACAAGCAAGGACGTGATTAGAGTAGGAAAGGAAATAAATGCCATGGAAATTCAGTTGAGAGGTATTGAAGAATAGGAGACTAAGGAAAAATCCATGGATTGTTTGGCGTCTGATGTCGGCTTTGAAAGTCTAGATATATTTGGGGTAGACAGCTCACATCAGTATTGATGAAGCCAAGTTGGCTACACAGCAGGACTGGACACTTGAGTCCGGTGCTCCCTTGGCAGGTGCTTGTTACCACCACTCTCAATACTTAATGAGATTTTCATGTACTTGTCACTCCCATTCCCACAACTCCTGTACCCACTCCCTTAAACTGGGGACTCCTAGAGGGCAAGGCTGTGACTTGCTCATCTTTGTAGCAAGGCCCTAGCACCATTTAAATTACAAATGGACTAAAAAAATTTTTTAAAATCAATGAATGAAAAATACAAAGGTTGGAAAAGCATATTGGGGCCTTAAAAATACATAGGCACCTTAAATACTGAACAAAATAATCTGAGCAGTTCTCAGTAGGTAGCAATAAGCCATGAAAAGATTTTGATCAGAAAACTACACAATAAGAGCCTGTTTTAAGAGGATTGATACTGAAGCAGAGAATACAATGGTTTTAAGGGTTGCATTTCTTGAGTATAGTCCCTCTGGGCTCCAAAATTCTGTAACTGGCAGAATTAATTAGAGAAGGAATGTGTCTTGGGCTGATAGGTAATGTCAGTGGGCAATATACAAATACATACAAAAGGAGTGTTATACAGAGTCAGTATTGGGAAAGGGAGAAGTCAGAGGTGACTATGATATTTATAGTAGTAACAGAAAAATAGTAAGAAATTTGGAATGAGAAGAGCTGAACTGCTGTGGAGAACTTATGAAAAGATTTGCAACAAATAAATCCATATCTGAATCCTCTGAAAATTCTGTTCTTTTGGCATAATACATATTTCAGACTCATTTTTTTCCAGTGAGATATATTCTTCCAAATATGCAATTTTAAATCAAGCTTTGACTTGCTTTGATAACAGAATGTCATATTTTTATTAGTAACTGAACTTGATTAATTCAAAATAAGGGCACATAATAAAGATCAAATTTTAAGGAATTAATAAGTAAATGTTTGATAATAGTAGGCCGAAAAACAAATAGTAGTCATTTTTTAAATGGTAAGGAATGTGTACCATAAGACTATTCCAGATATATGTTTTTCTATTCCCTTCCTCACACTTTTTCCTTAAACAGTGCATATCTTTGTCCTTCAACTAGTTTTTCTGCACTGAGCGGAAGCTGCATGAGAGCATGTTATTTATTATCACCACATACCCAGGGTCTCAAATTGTTCCTAGCTCCCAAGAATAGGCACTAAATAAATACTTGGCAAATGAAGGGAAGTAGGAATAGTGTTCAAAACGTGGTATTTCGCTCTTGCATTTTCTCTCATCTCTCTACCCGTCAAGGTTTTGCAACGATTTCTCAGAACCCACATAGGAAATGTGAAGTTCTGGAATTTAAGTCTGTTTCTCTACCTGTCTGCCAAGATTTTCTTATTCTCACTTTTCTCTTTACCATTTTGCTGTACCTTTAAATCAGGCTTGTCCAGCCTGTGACCCACAAGATGCTCGCAGTCCAGGCGAGCTTTGAATGTGGCCCAACACAAATTCGTAAACATAAAATTGTGAGATTTCTTTGTGATTTTTAGCTTATAAGCTATCGTTATTGTTCTTGTACATTATGTGTGACCCAAGATAATTCTTCTTCTTCTAATGTGGCTGAGGGAAGCCAAAAGATTGGACACTCCTGCAAAATTATCCATTTCTCCCTTCTTTAACAACTTCCTTAACTGCTTTAAGGCAGCAATACTTACACTTGTTAGGCATTTGCTAGCTAAGTTTCTCTTTACAACTTGATTTTAAGCTTATTGGACGTATACCTCTGTCCCACCAAAATCTTTCTGGACACATAGTAGCTGCTCAATAAATACTTATTATTTACTGACCTCTAGCCCTTCCTCATATTATGGTCCAAATAATGAACATTTAAATTTGCCTATGGTGAGAAATTGGCAAAAAAAAAAAATCAATTTTTCCAGAGCACATTTACTACTTAGGGCTTATTTTATTCATCTGCTTATTCAATCATTGTTGTCCACTAAGTTATTTGTATTAAACGTTCAATAATTTTTTTAATTGTTCTTTCAGGAGTGAAGACGAATTTGTGCACCATCAGAGGAGACCAGTAAGTTCTGAACACAGCTAATTTATTTACTATTATAATTTTCTTGAATATGCAGGAATTCTGTTAGAATGTACTCATGTTGCAGAAATTTATGCAATTGGGAAGCAATTCAAAGATACTGGTTCACTTGTAAGTCAGCATCTGTCAGGCTCCTTTTAGACCCTATGAGTATTTTCTTTGGGTTTCTGACATCCTTATTCTCTTGAGAAACAAAGCTTGCCAAGTGCCTTCAGACAAGTACAGAAAATATTAGGTTGATGCTTTTCCTATTTGTCTGCTGGTTTGATTACCAAATGCAAATCAGCGAAGTTTCTGAAACTACCCTTGAGAACAAGGGTGAAATTCTTGCATTTGTTGACTTGGCCTTTGACGTGACTTGTAGACTTCAAACTCTTGGATTTCCTGAGCCATATTAGACTTAAAAATTTGGAGGATCTTCAAAATGACAATGGAAACGAATCATGTTAGCAGACCAAATAGCAGTTGGTCCATTTGCTTAGTATGCTGCTTTATTAGTGTCCTCATATAAACCACTTTGGAACATACTGCCTTGGAATCAGCTTAATAAAATTGTTACGTAAACTAGTAATCAAAACAGCATGTTATAAACTTACTTTTTTGTAGTTATGGAATGGGAATGACAGTATAACTCTTCTTAGTTATTTGTTCCAGCGAATTCAGAGAACATTTCTTTTTGAGATATGTGTCTATTTATGTGCAGAAAAGCATTACTCTGCTTTAAATAAGATCACTCCTTATTTGCAGGCTCAGCTCCTCAAACTCTAGGAAGCTCACAGGTGTGAATCAGTAGCGTAGGAAAAGAGGTATTTATAGCGATAACTACCCTCTGATTTGCATCTAGGTGAGCAAAATGGAGTCCCTGCTCCAAGGCATTCTTGTGAGAAAGCAAACAAGTAATACATTACATAATTATCAATAGTGGTAAAATATGTGAAGAAAATAAATCAAGATAAGGATCAAAATTAACTAGGACCAGAGATGACAGTTTTAAATAGAGTTCAAGAAAGACCTCTTTACAACAGTGACATTCGAATAAAGAACCAACTGTATAATCAACTGGGGAATGAGTTCTATAGAGAGCCCAAGAGCAAGTGTAAAAGCTTTGAGGCAGTACATAGTTTGATGTGCCTGAAGAACAGTAAGAAAATCAGTATACTTAGTAAGAGGAAAGGCAGAAGAAGAGGCAGGAAAAGTGGGAAGTGCCTTCACTGATCTCTCACTTTACCCAATGAATAAGGATTGAGAGTCTGCCAGGTACTAGGTTATGAAAATTATTGACCCTAATCCTTGAGACGGCTGCATGAGAATTAGGTTGTTTTCCTCATTTGCACACAAATTGATTAGAATTTAGCAAAATGACTTTCCAAAATCACTTACCTCGTAGGTAGAAAGGTATGACAAACTCAGAACATCTGAGTCCAAATCCTATGCTTTTCTCACTAGACAATATTGAAGACATGATTGTCCAGCCATGACCCAGCTACATGAGAAATGCCTGGTAATATGATTTCATGCCCCTCCAGACTACTACTGAGCAAGGATAGAATAAGAGAGAATCTTTGCCCCAGAAATTAAAATGTCTTTAATGAAAAGGTATAAACACTTCTAATAAAATAAAGCACATTTAAAAGTTATCCTGGAGATTCTCTTGCCCAGCCAGGTGTTAGAACCTCATAGAATTGTTTTTAAGGCAGGATGAGATAATATAAAATGCTTTAGGATAGTTCCTGGCCTGTGATAAGTACTTAATAAATGTCAACTCTTATTACTATCTTAGGGCCGGTTTTGGTTTGGTGATGGTCCAAAAGGTCTCAGAGCAGGCTGTGGGGGTAGAAAGGAAAAGCTCTAGCCCACAGATTTCTTTTATCATTTTATAGACCTGGATATTTTTGAGATCTTACCAACCCTCAGAGTGCTATTACAGTATAACTAAACAATGCTTGTACTACCATCTCTTCAACTCTTTAATGTAATTAAGACACTGGGGACTAAAAAGGAGCCAACCAAGATACTGGTAATAAAATAAGGACTCAGAAATCAACACAACTGTTTTACTGTAATAGTGTCGCCAAGAGAAAAGTAGTTCTTTCCATCAAAGAAAGACTACCCATACTGATTATGTTGTACTGGTAGGCTACAAAATGCTAGTTGTAAATAAAGCTAGTAGGGCCTCTCCCAAGAGAAGAGAAATAGTGGCTGTCACTGTTGAGTTTTTCAGAGCCTGAAATTATGCTTTCCGTTCTTGTGCCAAAGAAAGGCAAGTTCACATGAGCCTGGGATCTGTCCTGCCATAGGAACTCTTCACAGGATTTCTGAAACTCTTAGGGAAAAAGCAATTCCCAAGGATGGTCTGATCCATTGCTATGCTTTCACGTCATTAAGTTTTGCAAAATTGGTGACTCATGCGATGCTTGGAAAGAGAAACCTGACGTTTTCCAGAACTCCCTGCAGAGCAGCTCCTTATTGCCACCTTTCAAAACTGTCAGCTATAGAAGGATTATAGAGGTTGAAAGTTTTGAAGTGATATTTAGACTTGTTGGGCCCAATGAAGACAGGATTTTCTTTTTCTGCTGTTAAATGATCTTTCCTTTTCTTTCTTTTTTCTTTTTATTTTTTTTTAAAGTAAAAATGTTCTGTGCCAGAAAAGCTTTCACCAGGTCACTTTTTCCAAACAGGTTCATATTGGAATTCTGGAATTATATATTTGAGAGTTATTTCTAATTTAAAATGTCAAATTACCTCATTTTTTGTTAGAATCGATGGGATAATAAAATGATTCCCCTCTCTGTAAACCTACAGAAATGTATTATGCATTTGAAAGTCAATCTTTCTTTAAAAAACTGAGAAATTGTGGGAGATACATGAGATATAGTATAACCTTTTATTTAAGTTCACGAAGGTTTAGAGTCAGAAAGATGAGATCCAGTGCCAGCTCTGCCATTCACTTGGTTGATGGCTTTGAATAACATACTTAATGCCTCTGAGCCTCAATATCCTCTTCTGCAAAATGGACTAACATCTACCTTTCAGAGTTGTATAGATTAAATGAGTTGTGTATGTAAAGGATTTAGCATGCACAGGCCCAGGACACCCAAAACAATATTTTAAAAAATAATTATAACTTTGATATAGCATCCTTAATATTTAGGATATAGTTTATTATTTATTGTTTTTTCTTAGCCTGAATTTGTTAGTATTGTTAGATTATTGGTAAATAAAAATGACGATAACAGGCACGCTTTCTCTTCTTAGTGATTTTAATAAAATGCTTCCAGAATAACTTGTCACTTTAAGGTGGTATGCTTTTTTCTACCTGTTTTTTAAATCAGTGATAGATAAAGAATTATACAAAATGCCTGTTTAGCATGTACCAAGTTTATCTATTTTTTTCTTCTTGACTAGTTAATATGGTGAATTAAGTCACTATATTTAAAAAGTTGAGCTATTTTTACATTCTGAGATTAATCTCCAATTGGTCACAGTGAACTGTTATTTTAATATAATTCTGGATTATGTTGCTAAACAATTTGCTTAGGACTTTTGCATAAATATTTGTGAATGAGATTGGTCTGTATTAATTTTTTTCTGTGTTATCAGTCTGGTTTTGGATAAATGTTATGAATCTTGTAAAAATAATTGATGTGTATTCTTTCTCCATTGGTTGGAATAGTTTATATAATAGAGTAGAGATCAGCTACTTCTTGAAAGCTTGAAATAATTTTGATATCATCGGAGTCTGAATTTCTTAGGAATAATTTTGGGCTCTTTGAACCGTCCTCATTCTTTCTCTTCTCTGAGATTGCTAGTTCAGACCTTCTCATTTTATCCTCCATATCTTCTGGTTGTTCTTCCATGGTTTTTATCTACTTGTTCTGCACTGCATTCTAGATCTGTTTCCAGTGGAAATAATTCTCTCGTTATCTAAACTTAATTACTGTTTGATATAGCCACTGAAGTTTAATAATAATTTTAGAGGTTTTTTTCCTAGTTCTTTTTTTTTTTTTTTGGAATCACCCTTTAAAAACCTTTATATACAACTACACAACTACCACATGGATCAGATATAAAGATATAAAGCGTATCTATCACCCTAGAAGATTTCCTTCTGCCCTTTTTAGACTATAGCTGTTCCCTAGCAGAGCTGACTTTTTTACGGCATTTAATCAGCAGGTTGTTTTGCTTGTTATTGAGCTTTGTATACATGGAATCAGACAGTAGGTATTCTTTAGTACCTGCCTCTTTCATTCAACAGTGTGTCTGTGAGATTTGGCCAGGTTGTTTTATATTCCAGTAACAGTATTTCATTTTGTGAATATAACACCATTTATTTATCCATTTTCCAGTTGACAGGCATATGGGTTATCTATGTTTGTTTGACTATTATGAATTTGACCATTATAAGTAAAGGTGCTATGGAACATTTCTGTACAAGATCTATTGTGGGCATAAGCATTCATTTCACTTGGATACATGCTGTAGCATGGAATTGTTGGGTCCTGGTATAGGTACATATTTAGCCTAAGTAGAAACTGCCAGTATTCCATACTGGCTGTGCCATGCACATTCCCTTCTGCGGTTGTGTGAGAGTTACAACTTCACCATGCTTAGTATTGTTTAGCACCTACCTTGTCATTTTAGCCATTTTGGGGGACAGTTTTAAAAATTTGCATTCACAATGAGGAATGATGTTGAACACGTTTTCACATGCTTACTGGCAAACATACATACTTTAAAACTTCTTAGAGATTGTTTTATAATGATTTCTAGTTATTGGGCTAATATTCCTATTGGTTGTGTCTCTGGATTTCAATCTTGGTGTTCATTTTCTCATGTGATTTTAATTTTGAATGTTGGTTTTTTTCCTCCCAAGGGGATCTACATTGTACCCTAACAGACTGATTTTGCATTTTCCCTTTCCAGAAGCTCAAGGTTATCAATATTCTGGAGCTATTTTTATTCAGTTTTTCATCTTGAATATACAATCTCACCATTGCAAAAGGTGGAATGTCAATTTGTTTTTAGAGGAAATAAAACATTTATTCTGTGATTTTTAAAATCCCATGTATTCCCTACTGAGATATGGTCAACATAGTGTGCTCTCAGTACTAACATTTTGTATTGGAGTATGCTTTTCAACTCATAAAGTTACTTTCCCATCATTTTATTTAAAATTAATAAAAACTCAGTCCAGCAGAGTAGTTATTGTCATGTCTTTTAGTTTTCTTTTTGCAAATGAGGAAATGGGGACCCACACTTTAAATGATAAATTCAAGGCCATATATCCAATTAATAGAATCAAGACTAGAGCTCAGGTCTTCTAGTCCAGTTCTTTTTTCAGTAGTATTCTACATAGATACGCATAATTATACTTTATTATATGTCACATACTGCATTAGTCAGGGTTCTGTAGAGGGACAGAACTAATAGGTTAGGTGTATATATAAAGGGGAGTTTGTTAAGGAGTATTGACTCACACGATTGGAAGGTGAGGTTCCACAATGGGCTGTCTGCAAGCTGAGGAGCAAGGAAGCCAGTCCGAGTCCCAAAGCTGAAGAAACTGGAGTCCGATGTTTGAGGGCAGGAAGCATTCAGCATGGGAGAGAGATGTAGGCTGGGAGATCAAGCCAGTTCTTCTGCCTGCTTTTATTCTGGCCACACTGGGAGCTGATTAGATGGTGCCCACCCAGATTGAGGGTGGGTCTGCCTTTCCTAGTTCACTGGCTCAAATGTTAATCTCCTTTGGCAACACCCTCGCAGACACACCCAGGAATAATACTTTGCATCCTTCAATCCAATCAAGTTGACACTCAATATTAACTGTCACACATACAGTATAAATCATTTATTCCCAAAACAAATAATTGACTTTACTAAATTAATCTTTATTCTAGTGCAGCACATGATTAAGAGTGTGGCCTTGCAGTCAGATTGCTTGAGTTTGCATCTGAGTTCCACTAAACCTTGTGCAAGTTAGTCTCTATGAATCTCAATTATTAAATGGAAATAAAAATACTTACCTCATGGAAATTTTTTCAAGACCAAAAGAGATTATACTTGTAAGGCTTATATCATATCTGCTCAATGTATGTTAGCTGTTATTACCCTTAGAACAAATTTTAATTAGATGGTATATGGAATAAACATTCTACTGATAACTGACTCAATTTCATGTTGCTCTTCTTTTCCCCAGAGATTTTTCCTCTTTCATATTGTTTGATACAAGATGATACTAGACATTACAGAGATTATAATGGTATTTAAATCATAAATCATTATGTCATCTCTATGCTTTATTGGCATATGTAGCTAAGCTTTATTAAAATATTATGTAAGCCAAGAATTTCCCATGAAATATTAAGCTTTCTATTTTTTTCCCCTACATTTTTGGCCAAAGGCCTGGATGCCTTGTGTTTCCAATATAATGTTTTGTCGTATTGAATATATGCTGGAAGTTCAGTCAAGTGGGAAAAAAGATGAGAAGCTCCTATTTTCCAAGTGAAAACTTGTCACCCCAAATCACTGCATTTTGCCATCTTCTTCCTGTTTCCCAAGGACATAGGAACTGTGCTCCTGGGCCAAGTGCTTGGCACGTGTAAATGTCTGCAGGTCATAGGTCACTGGGAAAAATGGCTGCTTCTGTCCGAAATTTCCTTGTAATGATCATGTGCGTTAGTGATCTTAAATCAAGTGGGATAGTGCAATTCTGTGGTGGTGGTGGCGGTGGCGGTGGTGGTGTGGTGTTACCGCTTGTTTTCAGTGGGAAGTTGTGGGAAAATGTCTCAGGCTATGTGTTATGCAGTTATTCCCACAGAGAAACAAAACTTGGGCTTAAAAAATCAATATTTGGAGGTGATTATTTATGGCAAGAGATTTTGTTTTCTTGTCTTAAAAGGAAAGTACATCTTTCTTTAGACTTTCCCTTTCTCTGGAACAAAGATAGGTTGAAAGAACATGAGAAGAAAGGCCAAGAGTTTTAGACAACAGCTCATTTCAGTGCTTATGTGATAGAGGAAAGATTTTTCCTCCCTCAATTTTTTTTCCCCAAAGGAAAATAATCAGTAGCCAGCCCAGTCTCATTAGTCTTTTTTGGAACTACTGGTTGTGATTTGCGTTTGCCTTCTTGCTTTCCCATCACTCCCCAGACTGTGTTAGGTTCTCCTCATTGCTTCTAACTGGCCTATACTACCTGATCACAGCTTCTTAGGTTAGGGGTAGACTCCTGACCCAAAGTGATGTAATGCGCAGTTGTCATGTATAAGATTAAATGATGAGCTGCACAAGGTAGATTCCTTGCTTGATACTTTGAAATAGACAATCTGAGAAATGGAGTTAGTTGTGGACTGGGAAGCCAGAAGATTTAGTCTTGGGGATAGGAATGGTTCATAAAGGCAAGAAAGAAGCAGGCAGGGATAAGAACAGCGCAGAAGATAAATGAGAAACTAGCAACAGGGAGATGGAATTGAGGAAGTGGACTGTCGCTAGAGAGGTCCCAGTCCTCGCTTTCCCTGAGATGAGATAATTCGGCTTTTCTTAGATTCCAGTGCAGATGTAACATTTTAATATCAACCTCCTCTCCACACCTACCCGCTGCTGTTTAAAAGTACAGTTTCTAGAGTCAGATGGTCAGACTTTAAATCAGTAACTTGGGGATAAATCATTAAAATCCTAGCATCAGTTTCTCATCTGTAAAGCGAGTATAATAAAAATACTTATTTCTTAAGATTTTATACTATGTTAAATATACTACATAGCTATGTGCTACACCGACAAATAATCTCCCTGTATCACATTTTGTTATTCAAAGATGAACACAGCAGATATTCAACAAATTATCAATCAAGGTGAAATAACCAAAGTGTATTTTCACATAGCATCCCCTAGTAGGGAGACAACCACCTTTCACAGGTGCCTGGTTCAACACCTTTCATGACAATCATCATCATCCCATCATTGAATTAAAAAGAGCCTCCTCACTATAACCCAGCAATATGTTGCCAGTGTTATCTTAAAAAGTAGTTTAAAAAGAAAGGTTGACCGGGTGCACTGGCTCACACCTGTAATCCCAACACTTTGGGAGGCCAAGGCAGTCACCTGAGGTCAGGAGTTCAGGACCAGTCTGGCTAACATGGTGAAACCCCATCTCTACTAAAAATACCAAAAAAAAAAAAAAAAAAAAAATTAGCTGGATATGGTGGCGGGTGCCTGTAATCCCAGCTACATGGGAAGCTGACGCCAGAGAATTACGTGAACCTGGGAGCCGGAGGTTGCAGTGAGCTGAGATCATGCAATTGCACTCTAGTCTGGGTGAGAAAAAAAGACCCCGTCTCAATAAATAGGTAAATAAAAAAAATAAAAAAGAAGCACTGAATCTCATATGACTGGAAACACATTTTATGATCTATTTAGAAGTGAAATTTCTTTCTAAGGTTATTTAGGTCTGAAAGACACACTTACCAATTACTGTGAGAATATTTCTCTTTATGCCATCTATTCTAATCACCTGTTTTTATAACTGGATTAGTGATATAAAGTTTCATAGCAACTACAGCCTTATTTAAGACAGCAAGTTAAGCTAAAATGTGAGTGTATATGTGTGTGCACTGCATGCATACACATGTACTGAAGGGTTGGAGCATAGGTTTAGGTTGTAACCTTTAAAATCAAGTTAACAGACATTTTAATGGATTCATATAGCTGGAAATTCTGTTTATGTTCAAGTTCAAATAATTGATGAACATTTTGGCTATCTGAAAAAGTTTATGAATTTTTTAAATTACTTTTTACTTGACGACTGTTGAAACAAAAAGCCCAAACTACTGTGAGTTAAGGAGCTGGCCTAGATATCAAAGAGCTGGCCTAAATCCACTTGGCTCTGATAATATTAAAGGTCAATGGTCTTTCACTTAATAATAACTGATAATGTTGTATAAACAGTACATACTTTAATCATCCTCTCAAAGAAAGATGGGAATGAAATAGCATTAAGCTGCTGCATCAGAGTTGCACTGTTGATGTATATGAACAAGCTTCTTATTTATTTTTAATTTTAGTTGATATCTTTCTTTTTATTTATTGTTTTTTTTAGAGATAGGGTCTTGTTCTGGAACCCAGGCACCATTATGGCTCACTGCAGTCTCTAACTCCTGGGCTCAAGGGATCCTTCTGCCTCAGCTGCCTGAATAGCTGGGACTACAGGAATGTACCAGCCAGGCCCCCTAATTTTTTATTTTAAAATTACCCCAGAGCCCAAAGTACAATAAAAATAAAAAATTTTTATTTTTGTAGAAACAAGGTCTTGCTTTTTTGTCCAGGTTGGTCTTGAACTCCTGGTTTCTAGTCACCCTCCCACCTCAGCCTCCCAAAGGTGTCGGGACTGCAGATGTGAGCCATCGTGCTTGACCTAGTTAATGTCATTTGCACTCATTGTCACATTGCAGTATTGTTGATTTATATTTCCAAATATAAAATATGAAAATGTCTTCTTTATAGCACACTCTTCAATTTTGAATATGATTTTTAAGTTTTGCAATTTGGTAGGTAAAAAGTGAATAACCAAACAACAACAACAAAAAAACAAAAATTCCCTCAAAAGCTGAATTATGTTTACATTTTCAATAAATGCAACTTCGTACGGCATTATGCAACTCAATTATTTTTGCTCTTAAAAACTTTCATTTGCCTCTATGGAGTAGAGAGGATCTGAAAAGAAGCATTGAAGAATGAGCAAAAAGTGAACCCTCAGTGGTCCTTTGTACCTTCTAGGTGGTTAGAAAATATGTTTCTTGCTACTTCCCCCAAATCTGCCAGTCTAAAGTACTTGTGGTAGCTTGCCTGCAAAATCGCTGCCATCAATTCCTTCCATTCCTGCATGTGCTTACTATTCTCCCATTAAGAGGAAGAGACTATTTTTCTCCATCTTCTTTTTTATTTCATTGTAAACAGATGATGACCTTTAGTGTTTTATATATATATGTTCTTTAAGTCCTGCGTTGCGGTACATGTGCAGAACGTGCAGGTTAGTTAGGTATACATATGCCATGGTGGTTTGCGGCATCCATCAGCCCATCATCAACATTAGGTATTTCTCCTAATGCTATCCCTCCCCTAGCCCCCCACCCCATGATTGGACCCGGTGTGTGATGTTCCCCTCCCTGTGTTCATGTGTTATCATTGTTCAGCTCCTATTTATGAGTGAGAACACGCAGTGTTTAGTTTTCTGTTCCTGTGTTAATTTGCTGAGAATGATGGTTTCCAGCTTTATCCATGTCCCAGCAAAGAACATGAACTAATCCTTTTTTATGGATGTGTAGTATTCCATGGTGTATATATGTGACACATTTTCTTTATGCAACCTGTCATTGATAGGCATTTGGGTTGGTTCCCAGTCCTTGCTATTGTGAACAGTGCTGCAATAAATATACGTGTGCATGTGTCTTTACAGTGGAATGATCTATAAACCTTTTGGTATATACCCCATAATGGGATTGCTGGGTCAAATGGTATTTTAGCTCTAGATCCTTGAGGAACAGCCACACTGTCTTCCACAATGGTTGAACTAATTTACACTCCCACCAACAGTGTAAAAGCGTTCCTATTTCTGAGCATCCTCTCCAGCATCTGTTCTTTCCTGACTTTTTAATGATCACCATTTTAACTCTTGTGATATGGTATCTCATTGTGGTTTTGATTTGCATTTCTCTAATGATCAGTGATGACGGAGCTTTTTTCATATGTTTGTTGGCTGCATAAATCTCTTTTTTTGTGAAGTGTCTGTTCATATCCTTCACCCACATTTTGATGGGTTAGTTTGTTTTTTTCTTGTAAATTTGTTTAAGTTCTTTGTAGGTTCTGGATGTTAGCCCTTGGTCAGATGGACAGATTGCAAAAGTTTTCTCTCATTCTGTAGGTTGTCTGTTCACTTTGATGACAATTTCTTTTGCTGTGCAGAAGCTCAAGTTTAATTAGATCCCATTTGTCAATTTTGGCTTTTGTTGTCATTGTTTTTGGTGTTTTAGTCATTAAGTCTTTACACATGCCTATGTACTGAATAGTATTTTTTTAAATTGTATTTTAGGTTTTGGGGTACATTTGAAGAACATGCAAGATAGTTGCATAGGTACACACATGGCAGTGTGATTTGCTGCCTTCCTCCCCTTCACCTATATTTGGCATTTCTTCCCATGCTATCTCTCCCCAACTCCCCAATCCCCACAATCCTTCCCCTATTTCCCCCCAACAGACCCCAGTGTGTAGTGCTCCCCTCCGTGTCCATGTGTTCTCATTGTTCAACACCCACCTATGAGTGAGAACATGCGGTGTTTGATTTTCTGCTCTTGTGTCAGTTTGCTGAGAATGATGGTTTCCAGGTTCATCTATGTCCCTGCAAAGGACACGAACTCATCGATTTTGATGGCTGTATAATATTCCATGGTGTATATGTGCCACATTTTCCCTGTCCAGTCTATCACTGATGGGCATTTGGGTTGGTTCCAGGTCTTTGCTATTATAAAGAGTACAGCAATGAACATTTGTGTGCATGTGTCCTTATAGTAGAACGATTTCTAATCCTTTGGATATGTACGCAGTAATGGGATTGCTGGGTCAAATGGAATTTCTATTTCTAGGTCCTTAAGGAATTGCCACACTGTCTTCCACAGTGTTTGAACTAATTTACACTCCCACCAACAGTGTAAAAGTATTCCTATTTCTCCACATCCTCTCCAGCATCTGTTGTCTCCAGATTTTTTAATGATCGCCAAACTGGCGTGAGATGGTATCTCAATGTAGTTTTGATTTGCATTTCTCTAATGACCAGTGATGATGAGCATTTTTTCATATATTTGTTGGCCTCACATATGTCTTCTTTTGTAAAGTGTCTGTTCATATCCTTTGCCCACTTTTGAATGGGCTGGTTTGTTTTTTTCTTGTAAATCTGTTTTAGTTCTTTGTAAATTCTGGATATCAGCCCTTTGTCAGGTGGGTAGACTGCAAAAATTTATTCCCATTCTGTTGGTTGCCGATTCATTCTAATGACTGTTTCTTTTGCCATGCAGAAGCTGTGGAGTTTGATTAGGTCCCATTTGTCTATTTTGGCTTTTGTTGCCAATGCTTTTGGTGTTTTGGTCATGAAGTCCTTGCCTACACCTATGTCGTGGACGGTTTTGCCTAGAGTTTCTTATAGGGTTTTTATGGTGTTAGGTCTATGTTTAAGTCTTTAATCCATCTGGAGTTAATTTTAGTGTAAGGTGTCAGGAAGGAATCCAGTTTCTGCTTTCTGCACATGGCTAGCCAGTTTTCCCAACACCATTTATTAAAGAGGGAATCCTTTCCCCTTTGTTTGTTTTTGTCAGGTTTGTCAAAGATTGGATGGTTGTAGATATGTTGTGTTGCCTCCGAGGCCTCTGTTCTGTTCCATTGGTCTATATCTCTGTTTTGGTACCAGTACCATGCTGTTTTGATTACTGTAGCCTTGTAGTATAGTTTGAAATTCGGTAGTGTGATACCTCCCGCTTCGTTCTTTTTGCTTAAAATTGACTTGGCTATGTGGGCTCCCTTTGGTTCCATATGAAGTTTAAGGTGGTTTTTTCCAGTTCTTTGAAGAAGGCCATCGGTAGCTTGATGGGGATAGTGTTGAATCTGTAAATTACTTTGGGCAGTATGGCCATTTTCACGATATTGATTCTTCCTAACCATGAACATGGAATGTTTCTCCATCTGTTTGTGTCCTTTCTTATTTCGTTGAGCAGTGGCTTGTAGTTCTCCTTGAAGAGGTCCTTTACGTTCCTTGTTAGTTGTATTCCTAGGTATTTTATTCTCTTTGTAGCAATTGTGAATGGCAGTTCGTTCTTGATTTGGCTCTCTTTAAGTCTGTTTTTGGTGTATAGGAATGCTTGTGATTTTTGCACATTGATTTTGTGTCCTGAGACTTTGCTGAAGTTGCTTATCAGTTTCAGGAGATTTTGGGCTGAGACAGTGGGGTCTTCTAGATATACAATCATGTCATCTGCATATAGAGACAATTTGACTTCCTCCTTTTCTATTTGAATACACTTTATTTCTTTTTCTTGCCTAATTGCTCTGGCTAGAACTTCCAGTACTATATTGAATAGGAGTGTTGAGAGAGGGCATCCTTGTCTAGTGCCAGATTTCAAAGGGAATGCTTCCAGTTTTTGCCCATTCAGTATGATATTGGCTGTTGGTTTGTCATAAATAGCTTTTATTATTTTGATATACGTTCCATCAATACCTAGTTTATTGAGGGTTTTTAGCATAAAGGGCTGTTGAATTTTGTCAAAGGCCTTCTCCGCATCAATTGAGATAATCATGTGGCTTTTGTCTTTGGTTCTGTTTATGTGGTGAATTACATTTATAGATTTGTGTATGTTGAACCAGCCTTGCATCCCTGGGATGAAGCCTACTTGATCATGGTGGATCAGCTTTTTGATGTGCTGTTGCAGTCTGCTTGCCAGTATTTTATTGAAGATTTTTGCATCTATGTTCATCATGGATATTGGCCTGAAGTTTTATTTTCTTGTTGAGTCTCTGCCGGGTTTTGGTATCAGGATGATGTTGGTCTCATAAAATGATTTGGGAAGGATTCCCTCTTTTTGGATTATTTGGAATAGATTCAGAAGGAATGGTACCAGTCCTCTTTGTATGTCTGGTAGAATTCGGCTGTGATCCCATCTGGACCTGGGCTTTTTTTGGTTGGCAGGCCCTTAATTACTGCCTCAATTTCAGACTTTGTTATTGGTCTATTCAGGGTTTTGACTTCTTCCTGGTTTAGGCTTGGGAGGAGGCAAGTGTCCAGGAATTTATACATTTCTTCCAGGTTTACTAGTTTATGTGCATAGAGTTGTTTGTAATAATCTCTGATGATGGTTTGAATTTCTGTGGAATCTGTGGTGATATCCCTTTTATCATTTTTTATTGCATCAATTTGGTTATTCTCTCTTTTCTTTTTTATTAATCTGGCTAGTGGTCTGTCTATTTTGTTGATCTTTTCGAAAAACCAGCTCCTGGATTTATTGATTTTTTTGAAGGGTTTTTTGTGTCTCTATTTCATTCAGTTCTGCTCTGATCTTAGTTATTTCTTGTCTTCTGCTAGGTTTTGAGTTTTTTTGATCTTGCTCCTCTACCTCTTTCAATTTTGATGCTAGGGTTTCAATTTTAGATCTCTCCTTGCTTCTCATGTGGGCACCTATTGCTATATATTTTCCTCTAGAGAGTGCTTTAAATGTGTCCCAGAGATTCTGGTATGTTGCGTCTTCGTTCTTGTTGGTTTCGAAGAACATCTTTATTTCTGTCTTTGTTTCATTGTTTATCCAGTCAACATTCAAGAGCAAGTTGTTCAGTTTCCATGAGGCTTTGCGGTTCTGAGTTAATTTCTGCATTCTGAGTTCTAACTCGATTGCACTGTGGTCTGAGAGACTATTTGTTATTATTTCCATTCTTCTTGCATTTGCTGAGGAGTGATTTATTTCCAATTATGTGGTCAGTTGTATAGTAGGTGTGATGTGGTGCTGAGAAGAATGTATATTCTGTGGATTTGGGGTAGAGAATTCTGTAAATGTCTATTAGGTTTGCTTGGTCCAGGTCTGATTTCAGGTCCCGGATATCCTTGTTAATTTTCTGTCTGGTTGATCTGTCTAATATTGACAATAGGGTGTTAAAGTCTCCCACTATTATTGTGTGGGAGTCTAAGTCTCTTTGTAAGTCATTAAGAACTTGTCTTATGTATCTGGGTGCTCCTGTATTGGCTGCGTATATATTTAGGATCATTAGCTCTTCTTGTTGCATTGATCCTTTTACCGTTATGTAATGTCCTTCTTTGTCTCCTTTGATCTTTGTTGCTTTAAAGTCTATTTTATCAGAGACGAGAATTGCAACTCCTGCTTTTTTTTGCTCTCCATTTGCTTGGTAAATCTTCCTCTATCCCTTTACTTCGAGCCTTTGTGCATCCTTGCATGTTAGATGGGTTTCCTAGATACAGCACACCGATGGGTTTTGGCTTTTTATCCAATTGGCCAGTCTGTGTCTTTTGATTGGGGCATTTTGTCCATTTACATTTAGGGATAATATTGTTATGTGTGAATTTGATACTGCCATTTTGATGGTAGCTGGCTGTTTTGTTCGTTAGTTGATGCAGATTCTTGATCGTGTTGATGTTCTTTACCATTTGGTATGTTTTTGGAGTGGCTGGTACCGGTTGTTCCTTTCTATGTGTAGAGCCTCTTTCAGGAGCTCTTGTAAAGTGGACCTGGTGGTGATGAAATCTCTGAGTACTTGCTTGTTCGCAAAGGATTTTATTTTTCCTTCACTTATGAAGCTTAGTTTGGCTGGATATGAGATTCTGGGTTGAAAGTTCTCTTCTTTATGGATGTTGAGTATTGGCCCCTACTCTCTTCTGGCTTGTAGGGTTTCTGCTGAGAGATCTGCTGTGAGTCTGATGTGCTTCCCTTTGTGGGTAACCTGACCTTTCTCTCTGGCTGCCCTTAGTATTTTCTCCTTCATTTCAACCCTGGTGAATCTGACGGTTATGTGCCTTGTGGTTGCTCTTCTTGAGGAATATCTTTGTGGTGTTCTCTGTATTTCCTGGACTTGAATATTGACCTGCCTTGCTAGGTTGGGGAAGTTTTCCTGGATAATATCCTGAAGAGTATTTTCGAGCTTGGATTCATTCTCTTCGTCACATTCAGGTACACCTATCAAACGTAGATTAGGTCTTTTCACATAGTCTCACATTCTTGGAGACTTTGTTCATTCCTTTTTACCCTTTTTTCTCTAATCTTGCACTCTTGTTTTATTTCATTGAGTTGATCTTCCACCTCTTATATCCTTTCTTCTGCTTGGTCAATTCGGCTGTTGAAACTTGTGCATGCTTCGCCAAGTTCTCCTGTTGTGTTTTTCAGCGCCATCAATTCACTTATATTCCTCTCTATGTTGTCCATTCTCGTTAGCATTTCATCACATATTTTTTCCAAGGTTCTTAATTTCTTTGCATTGGGTTAGAACATGTTCTTTTAGCTCACAGAAGTTTCTTCTTACCCACCTTCTGAAGCCTGATTCTGTCATTTCATCACACTCATTCTCCATCCAGCCTTGTTCCCTTGCTGGTGAGGAGTTGTGATCCCTTGTAGGAGGGGAGGTGATCTGGTTTCGGGTATTTTCATCCTTTTTGCGCTGGTTTCTTCCCATCTTTGTGGATTTATCCACCTGTTGTCTTTGTAGTTGTGGACTTTCAGATTGGGTTCTAAGTGGACATTCTGTTTGTTGATGATGAAGTTATTTCTGTTTCTTAGTTTTCCTTCTAACAATCTGGCCTCTCTGCTGTGGGACTGCTGAGGTCCACTCCAGGCCCTGCTTGCCTGGGGATCACCTGCAGCAGCTGCAAAACAGTAAGGGTTGCTACCAGTTTCTTCTTCTGCTACGTTTATCCGAGAAGGATACCCGCCAAATGTCAGTCTGTTCTCTCCTTTATGAGGTGACTCTTTGGATATATGGGGGTCAGGGAGCTTCTTGAGGAGACAGTCTATCCTTTATTGGAGCTCAAGTGCTGAGCTGTGAGCTCGGTTGTTCATTCAGAGTTGCTGTTCAGGTATGTTTAGGTCTGCTGCAGCAGAACTCGTAAACTCTTTTTTTTTTTTTCCCCAGGTGCTCTGTCCCAGGGAGTTAGGGCTTTATTTATGAGTTTTCATTGTGCTGCTGCCTTTTTTTTTCAGGGCTGCCTTGCCCAGCAAGGAGGCAGCCTAGTCACTGTCTGCCTGCAGAGGGTTTGCTGAGCTGCTGTGGGCTCCGCCCAGCTGCCATGTGAACTTCCCTGCAGTCCTGTTTATATGGATGTAGTTAGAACTGCCTCAGCAATGGTGGCCTGCCTCCGTAATGGCGGACACTCTCTGTAATGGCAGGTTGACTCGACAACGGTGGACTGCCTCAGCGATGGCGGACTATCTCCGTAGTGGTGGAGTGTGTTCGGTAATGGCGCACACCCCTCCTCCACAGAGCTGGACTGTCCCGGGTTCAGCTTTGCTTGCTGTGAAACTCTCAACCCAGAGTGTTTTCAATTGCTGTTATTTATTTTTTTTTTTTTTGGTGGGGGTGGGTCCAGCTGAGCCTGATCACCTGCCTCCCTGACCCGCGGCTGTGCCTTTTTTTTTTTTTTTTTTGTTGAACGGTTGACTCTCTCCTGGGTGTTCCAGTCGCCTGTTGAAAAGGCACTGGGATCTGTGTGATTTCCCTTGCTGTGACTCACTGCGCCAGCTGAACCTGGCACTGAGATTCATGGCGGTTTTTTTGCCCAGGAATCCCCTGGCCTGGCTCCCTGTTTCAGTTCCTTTTAAATCAGATGAATGGGTGATCTGCCTTCCTGGGTCTCCAGCTGCCAGCTAAAAGGGCACCCGGACCATTGTATTTTGTACAGAGAACCCCGGTGCCAGGGTGTGGGCAAAGCAGCCGCGCTGGCCAAAACGGCCGCGCTGGTGACTCATGGGGCTCCTCCGCCTGGGAATCTCCTGGTCTGTAGGCAATAAAAATCCGTCTGGAAATGTGATGTCCACTCATCCTCTGCGCTTTCACTGGGAGCTGCAATCCTGAGCTGTTCCTCGTCGGCCATCTTGGGTCCTCTCCTCCTGAATGGTATTACCTAGGTTTTCTTCTAAGGTTTTTATGGCATTAGGCCTTACGCTTAAGTCTTTAATCCATCTCGAGTTAATTTTTGTATAAGGTATAAGGAAGGGGTTCAGTTTCAGTTTTCTGCATATGGCTAGCCAGTTTTCCTAACACCATTTGTTAAATAGGGAATCCTTTCCCCATTGCTTGTTTTTGTCAGGTTTGTCAAAAATCAGATGGTTGTAGACATGTGGCATTGTTTCTGAGGACTCTGTTCTGTCCCATTGGTCTATATATCTGTTTTAGTACCAGTACCATGCTGTTTTGTTTACTGTGGCCTTGTAGTATAGTTTGAAGTCAGGTAGCAAGATGCCTCCAGCTTTGTTCTCTTTGCTTAAAATTGTGTTGGCTATACAGGCTCCTTTTTGGTTCCATGTGAAATTTAAAGTAGTTTTTTCTAATTCTGTGAAGAAAGCCAGTGGTAGCTTGATTGGGATAGCATGAATCTATAACTTACTTTGGGCAGTGTGGCCATTTTTATGATACTGAGTCTTCCTATCCATGAGCATGGAATGCTCTTCCATTAGTTTGTGTCCTCTCTTATTTCCTTGAGCACTGGTTTGTAGTTCTCCTTGAAGAGGTCCTTCACATTTCTTGTAAGTTGTATTCCTAAGTAGTTAATTCTCTTTGTAGCAGTTGTGAATGGAAATTTCCTCATGATTTGGCTCTCTTGTTTGTCTATTATTGATGTATAGGAATGCTTGTGATTTTTGCACACTGATTTTGTATCCTGAGAGTTTGCTGAAGTTGCTTATCAGTTTAAGGAGTTTTGGGAGTGAGACGATGGAGTTTTCTAAATATACAATAATGTCATCTACAAACAGAGACAATTTGACTTCCTCTCTTCCTATTTGAATACCCTTTATTTCTTTCTCTTGCCTGATTGCCCTGGCCGGAACTTCCAATACTATGTTGAACAGGAGGGTGAGAGAAGGCATTCTTGTCTTATGCCAGTTTTCAAGGAAATGCTTCCATATTTTGGCCCGTTCAGTATCATGCTGGCTGTGGGTTTGTCATAAATAGCACTAAGGATTTTGAGATACCTTCTATCAATACCTAATTTATTGAGAGTTTTTAGCAAGCAGCGGTGTTGAATTTTATTGAAGGCCTTTTCTGCATCTATTTAGATAATCATGTAATTTTTTCATTGGTTCTGTTTATGTGATGGATTATGTTTATTGATTTGCATATGTTGAGCCAGTCTTGCATCCCAGGGATGAAGCTGACTTGATTGTGGTGGATAAGCTTTTGATGTCCTGCTAGATTCAGTTTGCCAGTATTTTATACAGAATTTTTGCATTGATGTTCATCAGGGATATTGGCCTGAAATTTTGTGTGTGTGTGTGTGTCTGTCAGATTTTGGTATCAGGATGATGATGGCCTCATAAAATGAGTTAGGGAGGAGTTTCCCTTTTTCCATTGTTTGGAATAGTTTCAGAAGGAATGGTACCAACTCCTCTTTGTTCCTATGGTAGAATTCAGCTGTGAATCTGTCTGGTCCTGGGCTTTTTTTTGTTGGTAGGCTATTAATTGCTGCCTCAATTTCAGAACTTTTTATTGGTCTATTCGGGGATTCAACTTCCTCCTGGTTTAGTCTTGGGAGTATGTGTGTTGAGGATTTATTCATGTCTTCTAGATTTTCTAGTTTATTTGCATAGAAGTGTTTATAGTATTCTCTTATGGTAGTTTGTATTTCTGCCTGGGTATCGCCAGCAGAGGCTGCAGAACAGCAAAGATTGCTGCCTGTTCCTTCCTCTGGATGTTTCATCCCAGAGGCGCACCTTCCAAATTCCAGCTGGAGCTCTCCTGTATGAGGTGTCTGTCGACACCTGCTGGGATGTGTCTCCCAGTCTGGAGGCATGGGAGTCAGAGACCCACTTGAGGAGGTAGTCTGTCTCTTAGCAGAGCTCAAGCTCTATATTGGGATATCCATTGCTCTCTTCAGAGCCGGCAGGAAGGAATGTTTAAGTCTGTTGAAGCCGTGCTCATAGCCACCCCTTCCCCCAGGTGCTCTGCCCCATGGAGATGGGAGTTTTATCTATAAGCCCCTGACTGGGGCTGCTGCCTCTCTTTCAGAGATGCCCTGCCCAGAGAGGAAGAATCTAGAGAGACAGTCTGGCTACAGTGGCTTTGCTGAGCTGTGGTGAACTTCACTTAGTTCAAACTTCCCTGTAGCTTTGTTTACACTGTGAGGGGAAAACTGCCTACACAAGCCTGAGTAATGGCAGGCGCCCCTCCTCCCACGATGCTTGGGCATCCCAGGTCGACTTCAGACTGCTGTGCTGGCATTGAGAATTTCAAGCCAGTGGATCTTACTTAGCTTGCTGGCCTCTGTGAGGGTGGGATCCGCTGAGCTAGACAGCTTGGCTTTTTGGCTTCAGCCACCTTTCCAGGGGAGTTCTCTCATGCTGGTGTTCCAGGCACCATTGGCATATGAAAAAAAACTCCTACAGCTAACTTGGTGTCTGCCCAAAGGGCTGCCCAGGGCCCTGGTGGCGTAGGCACCCAAGGGAATCTTTTGGTCTGTGGGCCACGAAGACTGTGGGAAAAGTGTTGTGTCTGGGCCAGAGTGCACAATTCCTCATGGCACAGTCCCTCATGGCTTCCCTTGGCTAGGGTAAGGAGTTTTCCAACTCCTTGCACTTGTTGGGTGAGGTGACGCCCCACCCTGCGTCGGCTCACTGTCTGTGGGCTGCACCCACTGTTTAACCAGTCCCAATGAGATGACCTTTGTACCTCAGTTGGAAATGCAAAAATCACCCCCTTCTATGCTGATCTCACTGGGAGCTGCAGATCAGAGCTGTTCCTATTCAGCCATCTTGCCAGTCACCAAGTTACTTATTTTACACAGTGGGCAGATTAGCAAAAATAATGGCCTGAAAACAAAACTCTTTGTCATGAATATGGAATGTGTAATTGGTGATGGTCTGTGCTGGTTGGTGGCAGTTAAGTCACAGAGTGCATTCCTCTTAGAGCCAATTAATTTATTTAGCCAGATATGGGTCTCTTTATCTTTGTTATTTTAGAAATAGGGCACTGGTGTTCATAGTGTGACTGGCTAAGTGCAGTTTGCTACTGTCCATAGAAAAAGAAATAAATTCCATTTATTAGATATGTATAATGGATATATCAACCTTCATGTATCAGCAATGATACACTTGCAAAAAAAACATAAGATGGAAAGGAGAATAGTCATCACAGATAATTCACCTTCCTTCCATATTGTGAAACATCAGTAGTGAAATCTCAAACTGGTCATATGTGCATACAATTAATATTTGAAATGCTTTGCACCTTTGTGAAAAAAAGTTTTATCCTCAGATCCCTTGTTGCTGATTAAACCCACAAAACAAAAGAAAATAATGTTTTGAGTCCCTGTTAATAACTTCTCAGCTAAGATTCGGTTCATTAAACAATGTTTCCTTTATGATGAACTAAGGCAATTAATTCAGAGACACCAGGAGGCTTGTTTTAGCAATTCAGGATAAGGTAATGTCAGCAGGGAAAGGAAGCATGTGAAAATCACCTTTAGTATTTGATGGTTCCACGTTAAGCATAACAAAGGGAAACTAGTGTAATGATTGAGGTAACTCAGTGATTCCCAAATTTGGTTTTTATGAATCCAGTTGGAGGCACTTACTAGAAATATAGATACAAACTCTTTCACTGGAGAATTTGATCCAGGTGAATCTGTTAATACTTGAGATAATCTGATATCAATGATATGTAGTTACTAAAGAACAAATTAAACATAAGGTACAGGATACATCCACTTGGCTATTGCTTCTTATGCCAAATGGCTTAGATTAGAAGACTTTGAGTAATAAGTATTTGTATCTAACTTTGAATAAGTCAGTAATGGAATTATCATAGTACTGTAAATCACAGACCTCCAAAGAGTGTGTTACAAAATATGATAAAATATATATTGGAAGACAACCCTAAAAATTGATCAATAAACCTTGGGAAAAAGTCCATTAGGTTATTTAAATAAAGATATATTTAAAAAAATAATATAGCTGTTTCACTTAATGGAAACTTCTCTGGAGCCTATCTATAAAAGTAAGGAAGTGCATGACTCTGGCACATGTGAAACAGGATTGTCAAAGCAGGGCTAGGTATTGTCTCTAAATTGGTATTGAGTTCCATCTATTGACCAGTCCTGGCTGCTGCCCAGTGGAACTGTAAGTGAAAAAATAATCACCCTCTTTAAGCAAATAAAGTAATTTATTATATAATAGTAGTCCAATATGTTTTTATATATTATAGAGCATAAATACATTTATTGTAGAGAATAAACACATTTTATATATTGTAGAGAATAAATAGAATAAAGACAACACAGAAAAGAGAGAATAACCTATAGTTCTAGGCACATGGCAGTAAAACTGATCAGTGAATCAATCAACTATATTTCTTAGGGCCTACTATGGGTTAGGCACTTGTATTAAATTCCAAGGGCACAATGGCAAATAAGACATGGTCCCAAATTTCAGGGATCAGTTATTTAGAGGGTCTTCTGGTATCTAATCTAGGGCTGAGTGGACTTTTAAATGGATCATGAGTAAGAGTATAAAAATAGAGGGTGCACAAGTGTTTATACGAAATGTCTTTTCCCTGTCAATGACATCAGTAACCGTGGTATTTTAATATAATGCTTGATGCATTTATTGCTTCTTATGGGAATTATAATTTTAAAATGTATTTGACTAATTAAATGTAAAATTTATAAATGTAAAATTTGATTTAGTTAAGCTGGTCATCTTTTACAGAGATGTACCTATATAGTCAAATATTATTTTAAGATGAATCTTTTTATGTTCGATAGATAATATATGTATAATAAATGGTTATCAATGAAGAAGATTATCCTTGACCTTATTTAGTCAATTTAGTTGACAGTTAGACCTTTACTCAAGTAACTAACAGTTATGAGGGGACCAGCCACCACTTGGGTGTAAAAGGGCAAACATGATCTTTAGTTTAGTGTAGCTAAAAAGGCTTCTACTGATGTTGCCTGTACAGTGATATAATTAGAAAATATCATTAAGAGGTTACTTCCATGGGTAACAACTCTTTTCTCTGTGAGAATGAATTATAACCTGCTAACAAGAAACATGTATATTCAGCCCTGCAAATGATTTAAACACCAACATTTTAGAAGAGTGGTTGAAGTTTTAGAAAATATTTTCAAGATATAATTAATGAGTACCAGTCATATTCTGTTTAGTTTTCAGAAAACAATAATGTTATTTTCTTCCAATGAAGTTTTACATACACAACAAAAGTTTGCAATTTAAGCTAAATATGATGGGCCATTTTTGTCTATATTTATGGAACTTACTTTTCTGTCAATATAAAGATTCAATATTCTAGATACACAACTATTACAGATTTTCCAACAGTGAATACACTACACAATAAACAGAGCACAAAAAACTATAGAAAAGCACCATAATTTCTCTTAATTCATCAATTTTATAAGTCTTCACAATCTTACAATGGATGTGGATCTTCATATGAATATGAAATTGATGATATTTACAGTGGATGGGCACAGAAGGGTAGAAACGGGTTGCTCACATGACAATGATGGTAACTTTTAGTATTTTTGAATTTATTAATTTTCATTTAAGCAAAACCTAGCACTAATATCCCGTGAATTTTTGATACACTCTCTTTACATGCTCATTAAAATTACAATAGCATTTTTGGCATATTTTTTATATGCACATTAAAATTAAAGCAGGAGCAAACGATTATATGTGACGCCATTGGGTAAATGTCTAGAAGAGGTAAACTCTCCCAGCTAGAAATAGACACTTGTTACATATATAACTTCAAAGTGTAAGATATTTCCAGCCTGCCATTAGATTGTTTCAGAGGAAATATCTGACACCTAAGAGGAATGTTCACCTGCCATAATTAGCAGTGCCAAAAGAAGTCAACGTGCCTGTGTAAATCTTGAGTAATGTGGCACTTTAGGGCTTAAGATAAGAAGCACAGCTAGTAATTAACTGTAGAACGTTTAGCTGGCCTGCCACTGAAAGATTGAACCTAATCACTCTTTGAACTTCTGTCTGGAAAAGGCACATTATGCCTTATATCTTAATAATTCTCTCATTACAGAACAGGAAAAAATGAAAATTTGAGAAAAATTTTTAAAATATTTAAACTCTTCATGATCTTTCTAGCTAAGGCATTGGCTTTATAGAATAAATACAGTGATAACTTCTTTGTGATAAGAAACAAGAGAAAAAAGAGACTTCTAACAAAAATAGTAATGTTAATGAATACAAATGCATTCTTGTAGATAATGAATTTGAGAACTTCATTAGAAAACATATCTTTTTTAATTCTCTTCCAATAACCTCTGGAGACTCCAACAATAAGGAAAATATATTCCTACTAACAAGAGTATGGTAATACTAACTACTCATTGCAACGTCCATGCCTGAGAGATGCCAGACTTAAAGTTCCGGACTTCCATGCCAGACTTAAAGTTATGAGAAAATTGTAGCTATAGGTTTACCATTTAAAGTAGCTTACATGTTTTAATACAACCTAGCTATTCTTAAAGGTAGAGTGGCTTGATCACTATAGAAATATCAATAATGAACATTTTAAGCAATAATATCCTGAAAAACTGTTTTAAAAAACAGGAAAAATAAACGTCAACTTCTTGTGCAAAAATCTGTGAAAGTTTAAGATGCCACTTTACAGAGGTCAAGCTGATGATCCATTAATTAGGTATGACTGCATTATTTTAAATACATGTATCATTTTAAGATACTCCTTCACATGTCTGCACGAACAAAAGAAGCAAATACTCCATCTTCCTGAGCCAAGAGGCTTTCTGGAGTGTCATATTCTAAAATATTTCCTCGCTTCATCACGATAACCAGGTCTGCCGTCAGAATAGTGTGAACTCGATGCTGTGAGTGAAAAGAATACATGTATTTGTTATACATTTAGGGCACAAGCCAAAACAACGCAATATGTATATTTCACGAATTATTCTGGGGTATTTGTTTATCTTGGTAGTGATGAGATGTGGGAATCACAGACACTTCCTCTTTTTTCCTTATTTAAATGATCATTTATTTACATACTTTTAAGCAATGGCCAACATGGCTGGGTTTTCTATGGGCTGTATTTATTTGAGTGTTAATACACTATATATCAATGTTACCATTTTCATGAAACCTTAAGTATAAGTAGGGTAAAAATGTTTATTAAGCAATTAAATTAAGAGAGGCCATTGTGAACCAGTGGAGTTATACTTTAAGGTCAACAATAATGATCTCTTGTGCAGAGTCACTAATTCCTTGGGCTATAAGAAAATTTGAAGAACCCTGGAAAGTGGTTCCGTTCTGGGATGCAGTAATAGAAGGGATTATCCAGGCCTTTAGACAGGCAGTCTCAGTCTTCGGAGATCACTGGCACTGACCCATTCCTTCTTTCCACATGATGGCCTTTGGATTAATTAGTAACTAATAATGATGAAAGTTACCACTTCCTGAGCATATGCCGTATATTAAGTGCTCCACACACATTCTTGTGAATCATTAGAACATTCCTCAGCTGTGAGTGTTATCCCTCTCCACTTTATAGGGGAGGCCATTCAGAGAGATAAAGCAAAATCAGGAGATCGCATAGTTAATAAGTAGCAGAACGAGTATCAAAACTAGGTTGACTAATTTCAAAATGTAAGATATTTCCATCCTGTCATCTATCATAAGGCTCTCTGATACCTTAGAGGAGCATTCACCTACCACGTCAGTGTTATGGTTAACAGAACAGGCTCTGAAGTTAAACTGGGATTGTGTATTTTGGCTTTACCACCTGTTGTGCAATCTTGAGCAATATGCTTAACTTTGTGTAGTTCCAGTTTCACATCTGTAAAACTATGGTAATGGTACCTGCCTCAGAGAATTATGATGAAGTTCTAATGATAATCCATGTAAAAAAAAAATCAGCACCTTGTCTGACACATACAAACAAATAATAAATGTCAACTACTATTATTTTTTATGTTTATAAATTAGGAAAAATCTGTGTGATGGGCCTTTACTCTTGCTAAGATCAGTGTTGTTCAACAGAAATATAAGGAGCCACAAAATAAGTGAAAACATTTTAATACATTTTAACACAGTCTATTCAGATGTTATCATTTCATTATGTAAACAATATAAAAATGATTCATGAGAACTTTTACATGCTTCTATTAGTATTAAGTCTTTAAAATCCGGTACATATTTTACACTTGTGGCACTTCTCAATTCGAACTATCCACATTTCAGATAATAGCCACATGTGGCCAGGGGCTACCATACTGAACCTGAATTATAAAGAGCAAAATATTAGTGTGCTGATGGTAGTCCCTGTCCAGAGTTCTAAAGCTAGAAATGCTATCAGTTTAGCTGATAAAGTCTTCCAAAGCGCTTCTCTGAACAATTCCAAGTCCAACCTAAAGCCATCCCCAGAGGTAAGGGCCTGCATTCTGTCCCAGGCCAGGTAGATGGGGTGGACTCAGTATTTATGCTTTCAGAAAAACCAGCAGTTATAGTTCTGACTCATGACTTGAGAGGAAGAGAAACACATATATGGAATGTGATAACGATGCCAGCTTAGAACATGCACCAGTTTTCAACGCCCATGACAAGCCTGTTGTTCACTGAATATTGGTAACAAACGATATATTAGGTTGGTGCAAAAGTGATCGTGGTCTTTGCCATTACTTTTAATGTCAAAGACCATGATTTATGAATTAACGGGATTTTGGAGGCTAATGTTTATTTATCTTTGAGAAAGGACCAGAGCCATTTGCACACCCACACATTTGGAAAAAGAAACTTAACAAACTATCCAATAATATCCGCTGTGTATTTCCCTCCAGAAAAATATTAGTTCTTCAATAACCATATCATGGATGTCTAAAAAAAGAATTTGGCCTCTAAACCCATAAATGTAATATTATAAACACTGCATTAATATTCTAAAATAATGTTTACTAGAAAAAAATAAAAATGAAAACATTAAAAAATCTTGGCTAACAGAAATAAATATAGTTGGTTTTTATTCCATTATTCCAAATAATTTTTCTTTGACAAAGTGTGGTGTCAATTGTAAATGTGTTGATAAAATTTTCAAAACATTCCAGAGAAATTAATCGTGTAATCACTTTCAGAAATAAATACATGGACTGTTTTGGTGTGTGAGTGCTTCCATTTAGAAGCTGGAGAAAGTTATCTTTTTAAGTTATTCCACAATTTTAGCAGCAGTTAACCAAAGGAATAAGCTCTTAGGCAGGGAAGGAAAAACAGTTAATTTTAACGGAGCTGAGGGTCATTCTACAAAGAGTCTACCACAAATGTGGTGGTGCTTTCCCTTTTATGAGCCTGTTATGAGGAGTTGGTCCTCTAAAAAATATAGTGATTCTTCCTCAACAGCTTCATGTGTATTAGGGGTGGGTGGGAGCAGGGAACTCTACGTATCCTAGTGGCCACCTTCACACAAGTGATCTTGAAATGAAGAATGGGTGACAGATATGTAAGTCTATAGAAATGTATTTAGTGAATGTAGGAGGAGAGAAATCAGGTAAGAGGTAAACTAATCAGGAAACCTAACATTTTGTTTAAAGTACAAATTATGCTCAAGTAATCTTCCAGATATTGACTAAACAGAACCACCCAACAATGCCATGCTTTATGCAGAGTAGAGAAAATCCGTCTTTTGAGTCGGCAATGGTCTATTTTTTTCTCCCGTTCTCTACCCATTTTGGGGCAACAGAAAGTTCTTTATCTTCTAAAATATCTCCTTACCTTTTCCAGTAAGAAAATTATTGAAAATACTGGACAATTATTTTTCAAGTTAACCAATTCTCCTACCCCTTAAATCATTCACACCTTTTCACTGGAAAAATTAGAGAAAGTAGATTTTTCTTTACTTACGCAGTTTGCAAAAAGCGAGCGCTGATGGGGTATTTCCTGCCATCTTAAAAAATGCCACATTCCAAAGGGGTTCTATTTCTCCCATGCATCATCCAAGACCAAGAAAGTGGAAGCATAGCAAGCACTCCATACACAACTCCCATTACTCACCAGTGAAACTCAAGTAACTATTTAAATTTAACAATGCATTCTCCAGCGCAGGTAAGAAATGTGTATGGCATTTTTATGGATGCTTAAAAAACATCCCTAGGGACTAGTGAAATTGGTCCTTAGAATAAGAGGTAATTCAGTTCATAGATTTCATAAACACTCTCTTTTGCATGTATATATTTGAAAACACATGCATGTGCCCCATTTGGCAGTGAGCATAATAACTAAAGCACTTGGTTGAACTGATTTTGTAACACCCTGCAGTTAGTTCCCTCATCCCAGCCCTCCTCTTTATTCAAAGCATTAGCCGTGCCTTACTGAGGGGATACTGCTAAGATAACTACCAGAGAATGACAGATTTGGCGCAGTAGATCATGACGGTCTACTTGTTGGTCATCACCAAAGTGGAAAAGAGGCCATTCCTGAGGGCGAGCAAATTTGGAACAGTATCGCACTCCACTAAAATACCCTCAGAAAAGACTAAAACAAGGCCTGCATCCATAATAGAAGAGACACGGTGCTGGAGAGAAAAATAGAAGAGAAGAGAATCAGCAGAAGGAAAAATATCCATGTGACTCATTAAAAAAGTAGTTTTTGTTAAGCAGTAAGCCTAAATGTGAGCAAGAATCCACTTGCAAAGAGGAAAAGACAGAAAACTGCAGGCTATTATAAGTCAGCTTTCACGTGAATTACAAATATTTACGTACTTCTATTTGATTGGTGCTATCTAAAACAGAAAAACTTACCTGCCCTACCATGATAGATCTCATTGTCTATTTTTTTTAATAGATGAATGGAAACATAGAAATTAGGTATAGATAGTAGCAGAATAAGCAATCAAATGGAGGAATTTTCTTTCTGGAACTGCTCATCAGACCATCAGATTATAGAAAGGAGAATTATTCTATATGAACTACCGTTGTATCTGGTGAACAAGCAGAGGCTGTGACCCACTGGAATCTTTAGATTTAGGATGTCCTATCATTGTAACTTAGGGAAGTCAGTTAGGTAGAGCAGACAGTTTGGAAAGAACAATGCTTCCAAAACATCTTTGTATTTGTTTTTAACAGACACAGAAACATTAGCCGAAAATACGTAATTCAACAGAAGTATATTTTGCTCAAACCCAAAGATGATAACATGTTAGTACAACAACCAAAGAGGCGTGCCGCCTCTGTCTTCTCATACTTACAGCTATTGTCACCACAGTTCGGTCTGCGAAGGCTGTCATTACTACCTTTTGCAAAATATTTTCCTGCAAAAAAAATAGTGTAAATTTTCTCTGGACTACTTTGTCTTACCATAATGTTTTGCCCCAAGAACAATATTCCACTCAATCCCTTGTGAGCATTCTCACTCCCTAGTCTTCTGTGGAAGGCACAAGAAAGAGTAGGCCCCAGCAGCAGGTTCATGTTGGATTCTGTATGTGTCTTCAAAACACAAATGACAGTCAGTGATCAGCTGGAAGTGTGTGATATATTTATTTCCAGGAAACCCAAAGAAGAAAGTGAAATTAATGTAGTATAACTAAAAATGCTCACTTGAGTTATACTACAAACAGTGTATGTTCGAAACCAGCAAAATTCTGTAACGAAGTTTACCTTTGAGTCAGAAAAGGGAAGAACTAAAATTGATGCCAAAATTTGGACTTCGACCCATAAATGAACATTCTAGGCAGAAACTGTTTTTATTCCCACCTCAAAGCACTATTATAATTATATTTTAAGGGCTGTTATGGGTACAGATTTCATCTCTCTTAGAGGAAATCTTGGTTCAATTTTTAGAGTGAAGGAATTCCTTCTTTCAATCAACTGCCATTTCTTTCATACTCTCTCTCCTTAATTGAGGCAATATTACCCTTATAATAACTCTCAATGTTGTACAACCTTAATAATTAATACTGATTTTGAAGGTGATTATGCTATTTATTGCAATGACTTGATCAGAGACCATTTTACTGCTTTAGATTAAGTTTAAGAAAGCTGTATAAGTCTACGTACTTCGATTAGACTAACTTAATAGAAAAAAAAAGTCAAGTTAGCATCTCCATGTATAAATAGCTCTTAACTAACTTGAAACTGTTTCACTTTATGAGTAGTTTTACCCAATCTAAAGTGTGCAGCAAAAAAAAAAAAAACATATGAGGTTGTGGGTTCTTTTTTTGTCCTTTCTGATGTCAAATTTTAATATCATGTTAACTTTCAAAAGAACATTAATTGCTAGCTCATACACAGTTTATGATTTAATGTAATATTTTCCCTACTCAATCACAGCCTTCTGGACAGATCTTTCTTGGACACACTTGACAATGTCAAGTACTATCTTTCAAAAGGCAAAATTTATGGCTTTTTACAATAAACACATAGAGAAGGCTGTTATTAATTCTAGCCATTATTAATCCAAGTGAATCCTTCTTCTTCAAATTTGTTTAGGAAATAATGAGTGGTGGTGTTTATCAATAGATTCTATTAAATAGAGATTTTCATACTGCATTTCAGAACTTTATGGCATAATACTTGAATATAGTACAGTACCTCTCATCAACTAAGCCCTGAAAATTTGCTATTCTGAAAATTTATCAAAAAGTTGTGGCAAATTTATTTTATGTTTATTGGTAATAGAAAGGCCTTTAAACCATATATAGAGTCCTATTTATTTTAATTCTCAATGTGCTATCATCAGTTCATCAAGGAGATGATTGAGAAGATTCTCAAAACAATAGTACTTGGGTTGGATTGGATTCAGAACCCAATCAGGAAATAATCAATTATAATTTTCATGCAAATTTCTCCAATTTGTCCATTTTAAAAGCACAGATAATGCACTCACTGTGGCCATGTCAATGGAAGCTGTTGCCTCATCCATAATAAGAATGCTGCTTTTGCGGACAAAGGCCCTGGCAAGGCAAAATAGCTGTCTCTGTCCAACGCTAAAATTCTCCCCACCTTCAGTGACAACCGCATCTAAATCAGAGAAAGAAGCAAGGATTTCACTAAAGGAATGCTACTAACATTTTCTTGGGCAAAATCATGTAAACCACATTACGCTGTATGACAGCATGATAGCTATCACTTAGTGCTGGTGCAAGGATTTCATACTGGAGCAACAAAGAGGAACTCCACTTTGGGAAAATGAAGATGATCCTAAATAATCTCATTTATAACAATAGGTAGGGAATTACCTCTGATAGTAGGATATAACACATTTTGAAGACAGGAAAACCTTGGAAATTATTTAATTATTTAATACTATTCTCTAAGGAGATTAATTACCTAAGGCCCAGAGAGATGAAATGGCTTGCCCAAAGTCACATTTAGCTAACTTGATAAGATATAGAATATTCTCAACTCCAATTCCACTTCTCCTTTCCTCTCTCTAGACTGTTAAGTACAAAGTGGATAAGGACTGGATTTGTTTTCATTTCAGTATGTCCCTAGTACTGTGGTATCTTACACAGGAGCTGAATAATCCACTGTTGTATGGATAAATGAATGGTATGTCCTCATTATCCTTTTCTTTTTTTGTGTCCATCTATATTTCATAAACTGTACTATATTTCATAAATGGTGAGTTTAAGATAAATTCTGTTTACAAAATGTCTTTTTTAATTAGAATTCAAACACCGTTTTCTAAAGTTCTGGGGGTAAATTCTATTGATTATATTCTAATGGTATCAAAGTCTTATAATTTGTCATGATTAGAAGATAGGTATTTATTCTCCAAATTCTAATTTATATATAAAAGAGGATGCTGGGGATAAGGAATGTTTCCACTAAAGCTGGCCTGAACCAAATCTTCATTAAGCAATTGGTCATCTTTACTAAGATGATAAGCATAATATACAGTCAGTTACATAATGTAAATACAATCTCCTATTGCCTGTGCTGTACCATAACCTCAAATCAATATGCCCACAATTCTAAACAGGTGTATGTAGCTCTCATGTTAATGAAGAGGATTAGAAAGATGCAATAGTCTGTCTTTTCAACTATTAGTGGAGAGAAAGGGGATCTCTAAATGCCAAGAGAGAACGTTCTATAAGCATGTATTAATTTCTCAAGTAGACTTGCTGGGCTTTCCACAGGAGACATTAAAAAATTATTATGGGAGCTAAGCATAGTGGGGCACCTATAGTCCCAGCTACTCAGGAGGGTGAGGCAGGAGGATCACTTGACCCCAGGAATTAGAGGGTGTAGTATGTGATGGTCATGCCTGTGAATAGCCACTGCACTCAAGTCTGGGTAACATAGTGAGAACTTGTCTCAAAAAAAAGGAAAAAAATCACTATGGGAAGGTTCATCCAAAATTCTAGAATTACTTTCACAACCTGACCCTGGCAAGTCAATCAAACTTTCCTTAAAGACATGCTGTCTTGACTTTTGTTTGTGGCATACTTTCTCCTTGGAACTTAATTAAAATAATAAAATGTAGTGTTTTTGAGTTGGCTCTCCTTTTCAAGTGAACTACCAAATACACGTAATTTTATTTTGTAGGTTGATTTTTAAAAATCTAGATGCCAAACAACACAATTAGGTAATTATAAATTGTATATTAAATTTAGAATATCAATCAACTATTATCTTTCCTATTGCTTTCTTAGATGAGTTTAGATGTTAAGGAAGCAGAAGTCAAAAATTATACGTTTGATTTAATGAGTTAAAGACAGTGATTTAAATCTGTGATTAATCTCTGCGATTTTAATAATCAGATTTTCTTTCATTCTGTTATCACTTATTTGTCAGAAATTGTACAACCTCTGGGACTGAATTTTTATCAGTGATTGAGTACATGTTGTGTTCTTTATGCACTTGGTTAAAACTGATACTGCCTCAAGGCAATGCACAACAATGTCTTCAAACACAAAGAGACTTATGTCATATCAATAAAGAGAATTTTCCCTTCTTGCAGCAAGGAAAATGGCTACTAATGTGGCAAAACTGGCTTTCCCTAAATGGTGCCAAAGACTTAAACCTAACAGCTCCTGCAATCCTCCCATTCATTTTCTGATGGTAGGTGATCAGACAGGTCAACTGAGCAAGAATAACCACAGGGAAACATCCATTACAATGACCTGTACCCATCAATTGTGAAAAGATGGCAGAGATAGATGTATTAATTGGAATATTTTGGAGTAGTCACATAGAACAGAATTTGTTACGGGGTTCATTCTCTGGTATCCCATGCAAAAACATTAGAGTTTGAAATATTCTAATGACTTTTAGGATTTTATTGTAAATATAAGGAGATTTAACACTAAAATTATGTGATTATAGCATAAAATATAAAGATATGTAGGATTAATGGCATATATAAAAAATAAATATACTATTTGGAAAATATACCTAGACCTCCTGGTAAAGATTTGACCATATTCTTCAGCTGAGCAATTTCTAAGGCTTCCCAGAGTCTGTCATCTGTGCATTTGCACTCTGGATCTAAATTAAATCTGTAGGGAAAAATTAGTTAATCAATAAGTAAAAATAGAGAAACTTTTATGTGTATTTACTTATTGCTTTTCTTTCCTTACAATGTAAGTTCATTTGTTTGGTTACTGCTGTATATTCAGCACCTAGAATAGTGCTCAGGGCAGAGCAAGCACTGAATTAGTGTTTGATGAATGAATGTATAATCTTAATAGTATAAAACATGGTCTTGATGATATTATTATATAACTTAATATACATTATATCATATAACCAAGTTTGTTACATAGATCCATTGGCTCCAAATAATGCTTGTATAACCTGAACAGTATCTAGCAAAATATTCCTGCAGAGCTGATGCTACATACGTACATCTCTATGGGAACATATGAACTATTTTAGATAGGCTGTGCTGCACCACCAGCAATAGTAGTGTATTGGTCCATTCTCATGCCGCTATATGTTTATAAAGAAAAGAGACCTAATTGACTCACAGTTCTGCCATAAAGAACTATGAGTCAATTAAACCTCTTTCCCAGTCTCAGGTCATTCTTTATAAAAGTGTGAAAACAGACTAATAAAGATGCCAACATGGACTTTGGAATCAGATGAACTTCAGTTGGAATAGCAGTTCTTCCACTTAGTAGGGGTATGAACTTGGGTTAAGTTACAGCTTCTTTGAGTAATGGCTTGAGGACTTAATCAGATAATATATTTAAAGCACCTAGCAGATGGTTGATATCCCCATTTTTTTTTTTTTTTTTTTTTTTTGTGGGAAACCCTGAACCAGGCACGAAAACTGTAGCAGCTTTATGCATAGAAATTTTGGCTGAAGTAAAGTTATAAGGGGTGGAGGGATAGGTAAAAGGATTAACCAAAGTCAGAATATCTGCTGAGGCCAGGCCAGACATCCAAGTTAGACTGGATATCTGTAGGACAGAACACCTTAGAAATGTCTGCCAAGCATCACTGCTCTCAAGTATAGAGGACAAAATGGCTTTTATAGAAGCAAACTGAAAGGGATGAAATCTCCTGGAAGCATAATTTTTATAGGTTAATTTAGCAACTCTAGGTTTTTCCAATCCAGATTGTTGGAAAGCATATTTGATTTTGTTGTTCTGATATCAGTTCACTCATATCTGAAAAATGACTCTGAGTAAAACCTTTCTAAGAGTCAAAGGCTAAATCCTAAGGCACACAGATGTTTGCTGAACATGTTACCTACCTAATGGAACCACTGAATAGTATTGGATCCTGCAGAATGATTGAAAGTCTAGAACGTAGTGTGTGCAGTGGTAATTTAGAAATGTCTATCCCATCGATGACAATTTTTCCTGTTAAGGAGAAACAGAAATTACAGGCATGTAGCAAACTAACAAGTAAAATAATATTTGTTTACAAATTAAAAGTTCTTTCCTAGTTCAGGGTTGAAATTCAGAAGACCAACTTTTCCATTTAAGTGTTAAAAACATCATGTGTCTCTAAAAAAAAAATACACGTTTGGTGATGGTTTGTTTTTCTTATGTATTTCTCCTAAAGGAATTCAGAGTTTTTATTTGGTTTATGTGATCATACCAACCAAAAAGTACTTTTACCCCTTACTGAGTCCTTTCCCTTCCTGTATTCCCTTTATCCTCCTTCCCACTTTATTTCTCTTTGTGAGATTTATCAGAATCTGATATTCTATATACCTTTACTTATCTTTTTAATTGTCTGTTCCTCAACTAGAATATAGACTCTTTGAAAACCAGAATCTTTGTCATTCATTCCTATATTGATTTAATGGTACAATGCATTACAAATAGAAAAGAAAGTTCTGTGATATGAATATAAAGTTTTAATAAATTTCTCTATACTGCATATGGACTCAGAGATTTGTGCAGTCTGGATGTTGTTTCTCCACCGTCATGTATGCAGTTAATCATATCACTTTTATGCAGAGACCATATTGCCCCGTGCGATAAGATGTCAGGCTTAGAATGGTAGCTGGAGTCCTTTTACCAGATAGATTTAGAGCAGGCAAGGGTGATTAGCTTAACTTACGTCTTTCAAGAATAATAGATCAGAAATAATAAATTATGTATTAAAATCTTAATAGCCTACTGCTATTAAAATGAGAATAATCACTGATAGTGTTCACATGGGACCTGAAATCATGTGTCTGGACTCATGAGGATCAGGCTAACCTAACATGATCAGTCATAAACATAGTGTTTTAATGAAAAATATCAATTGATTTTGATCACTTAATTGCCTTATAACTTTAATCCCACTGAAAGTCCTTAAAGTATCTGTACATTATTACTAGCCATGGAAAAGTAAGCTGCTAACCTAGTGACAGAAGTTTATCTTGTTCCTGAATCTAAACCCCAAAGAAATTACACTTACTATAGTTCCATGTTGTTCATAAACTGACCTCTTTATCTCACAGAGCTGTGGTGTAGATTAAATTCAATAATATAAACTGTCAAGTACAATAAACATGCAAAGTGCTGCAATCATCATCATCATTACAGATAATAACAGTAAGCACTTCCTGTACTGTCAAGTACAGTAAGTTTGGTCAAGTTTATTGCTGGATCCTCTTTCATTCAAGATACTTTATGTGCTGGCCTATTTATAGGCCATCTGATAGACTTAATTGTGTGACTTTTTTTTTTTTTTTTTTTTTTTTTGAGATGGAGTTTCGCTCTTGTTACCCAGGCTGGAGTGCAATGGTGCGATCTCGGCTCACCGCAACCTCCGCCTCCTGGGTTCAGGCAATTCTCCTGCCCCAGCCTCCTGAGTCGCTGGGATTACAGGCACGCGCCACCATGCCCAGCTAATTTTTTGTAGTTTTAGTAGAGACGGGGTTTCACCATGTTGACCAGGATGGTCTCGATCTCTTGACCTCGTGATCCACCCGCCTCGGCCTCCCAAAGTGCTGGGATTACAGGCTTGAGCCACCGCGCCCGGCCTGTGTGACTTTTTTTTAAAAACAAAGGTTAAATTGTTTCTATGCTCTTGTGTATCATATTATTAATAATTTGGTGGATGAATAAATAGCTGTGTACATTGCTATCATGAGCTTTATCACTTTACAGCAAAGGTTGCCTCCTCACAAAATGTTCAATGTCATTAAACCATGACATTAAGCAGATGATGGAAAAGAGTCATGTATCAAAATTTAAAAGGCAGTTTACTAATCTCCTAGCACTTTTTTCCTTTGTTGGAAAGAGATATATGTTTAGTCTAAAGGAAGCAAGGCAGTTGTCCTTCCTCTTCCTTTCTCTTGAAATGCCACCTCCACCTACTGCCATTCAAAGTGGGTGGCCTTGTTTTCATTTTACCAGTTTATTAAAATGCTTTAAGGATCATCAGTTTATTTCCCCAATTCTATGTCCTTTCTTTACTTTTGGGCTGTTTATTTGGGATATCTGCCTTGAACTATGTGCAAAACACAAAGTCCTTATAAATATTTGCTTTTTATTTCTGCAGGATTAGGTAAATTGATTTTTTTTTAAAGGAAAGCACCACATAGCCACTTAAAAAATTTAGTTAGCAACTCACCATCAAATATATCAACCATTCTGAAGAAAGCCAGAGATAAGGATGATTTCCCACTGCCAGTGCGACCGCATATGCCCACCTATGAAAACAGCTGTCACTCAAGAGAAGAAGACTCAAAGGACAGAAGATTAGCTTAAGTTTTGTGTTTTAATTTAAACAAGATATTATGATAAAACTATAATTATATCTAAATAATTACATTATAGATATTTTTTCTTAGGTCTACATTATGAATTATCATCAAGATAAAAACAGGCTGGGCACAATGGCTCACACGTGTAATCCCAACACTCTGGGAGGCTGAGGCAGGTGGGTCACTTGAGGTCCGGAGTTCTAGACTAGCTTGGGCAATATTGCAAAACCCCATCTCCACAAAAATTAACTGGGTGTGTTGGTGTGTGCCTGCAGTCCCAACTACTTGGAAGGTTCAAGTGGGAGAATAGCTGGAGCCCAGGAGCTCGAGGCTGCAGCAATCCATGATCATGCTACTGCACTCCAGCCTGGGTGAAAGAACAAGACCCTGTCTCAACAGAATGAAAATATAAAAACAGTTCTCACCAAATCTTCGATTTCATTCTAATTATTTTTATTTCCATGTGGTTGCATTGTTTTTCCTTCATGGCTTTTTTTTTTTGCATTTAGTATATTGTTGCACTAACAAATAATGATTTCCATGTTATCTTAGAAGTGATGGTTTTATAACAAAAAGTAGAATGAGTTCATTTTCTTCTGCCCACTGTTCTTTTTATAATAACAAAAATAAGTCATTTGGGAACTAGACTTACTATGAATGCAGAGGTTCCCAATGGGATGGCTAATTGGCAGCAGCCAGAAGACAGATATTTTTTAAAACATGCCTATTGTTGACTTTTCTGATCTTCATGGGAGACTAGTGAATTACAATATGACTTGGAGAACATGTACTGTAGTCTGATCCTATCTCTATTTTTTTTTTTGTTTGTTTGTTTTTATGCAGATAAAATTTGACCAACGCCAGGTAGGGAATATTAATGTGAGCCCAGTGAGAATATACTTACTTGGCTGGGAAGTCTGAAGAGCTTAGGCAGTAAAAAACCAGATTCCGTTGGAGGTTTTATGTATACAACAAATCAAATGCAGTGATTTCATACCTTTTGTCCAGGTTTGATGTAAGCCTTGACGTGTTTAAGAACAGGTTTCAGATTATTTTCATATCTGACACACAGATCATGTATCTTGATCTCCCCTTCTTGTGGCCAATGTTCTGGAACTTGAGAAGGATCTGGAGGATGAGGAGGGGAAATAGATAGATAATAGGTAGATAGAGACAGATGTAGAAAGAAATGTATGCATACTTAAATACATTAACACATATATACTTTTTTTTCTAAATTTAAAGCAATACTGAACAAAACTAGGTGGCAGGTTTTTTAAAAAATTTAAATCATATTCAAATCAATTCAAATCATAAACACCTTTTCATTTAGCACTTTTAAGACAGTTTTTTCATGTTTATTTTTGGAGCCTTAACCATCATCATGTCTCTTTAGCATTCCATCACTCAATTCTAGTCAAAGTGGACAGAGATAGTTCATTTGTGAATTGATTTATTTGTTCAGTCAGTTGATCATTAAACACCTAGGTTCCTAAAAAGTGAGAGGTACTGTACAAGGTGCTGGGAATGTGGAGATGAAAGACACAGCTCAAGGTGCTTGCTCTATTCTTGGGGAAGTGTCCAGTAGGTCAGCACCTACAAGTACTTCATGGAGGCCCATGATGAGGGCAAACCTATGGTGCTCTGGGAACATGGATGGTGCTAACCTCAGAGGTCCAGGAGGGCACCAAGAGGAACCAGTTCCTGAGATGAATCTTAGAGGATGGGAGATGGGGAAATTTATTTTAAATATATGCACATAGGAGAACAAAGAGGAAAAGAAAGTCTAGCATTTAGTGTGGCCAGAGTAAAAGTGGTGCAGGTGGATGACAAGAAATGGGACAAGATAGGTGGGCACAGGTTGGCTAATGAAGGGCTCATGATGTTAGCTAAGTGTTCTGGATTTTGTCCTTGAAGAGCTAGGTGGCTGTTGAAAGATTTAGGTAAAGGAATGCCTTTTAAGCTTGAGATTGGCATTAATAAAGATTATTCTGTTTTCAGTATTGAATTTCCTGCCAGTCTTATTCTAGCAAAGTTAAGAATCTCAGTAAGTATTTTCAGATCCAAATTTTTTGACATCTAAGTTAATGATGTCTTGAGAAAGATAATATAATAGTTTATAGTTTAGGTCAGCAATTAATGTAATAAAGCCCTAATATTTTTATAACCCACTTTAAATTTCATTAAATAATCCTTGTTTGGACTCTGTCTGGTTTTATCCAAGACTTTTCAGCCTAAAGAGTCATATCTTTACAGGTGCACATAATAAGCAAAGCCAAGATGAGAGACAGTTTTCTGGATATTGAAGTGGAAAGCAAATGCAAAAACAGCAATGTGACCAACACACAATAATATTTGTTTAAAATGAATATTTAAGTGAAACAATATTTAGAGCAATACCCATGGTGCCTTCATAGTTCTCTGACTCCATAGTCAGGAAACTGTTCACTTTCTTCACTGCACCCATCTGGACCTCCAGGTCAGCCAAGTTCCTCACAACCCAATTCAAATAATTGGTTATCTGTGCCAGGTGATAAAAAACTTTTTAAAATAAAGTAAGAAATTGTGGTAATTACTAGAAATTTTGGAATGGGTTAACTTGGACTATTAGTGTACGTGTGTGGTACAACTCATAAGTGCTACAGAATATTAGAGACCACGGAGAATGTGATGCAATATATCAGCAAAGAAGGTGTCTGCTGTCTTTAAGGGTCCATAAATGTCACCATTTTGTGAACTGTCCTCTAATTTCCCTGCACGATGGATAGTGGTATACACTACTGTTTGTACTTATCTCGTGTATATTCACATTCATTGTTGTGTCCCCAACTGGGTTGTGTACAACTCAGGAAAGGGATCCCAAATAGCCTTGAGAGTACTCTGACCACAAGATCTGGGATGTTTTTAAAAATTGGTTCACAAGGTAGAATTGAATCGAAACTATACTATAAAGCTGGGGTTGGGCCCCAATCTACTATTATTTGCAAGATGTAATCTTGTTATGAATTTAAACCTCTCCTCTAAAGTCCATGAATAAGAGTTGATAATAACTATAGAAAGAACCTCCAACTGCACAAAGTGAGATTTATTTCCCTTTCTTTCTTCTAAAAATGAGATACATGTGCACAACATGCAGGTTTGCTACATAGGTATATATGTGCCATGATGGTTTGCTGCACCTATAGACTGACCCTCTAACTTCCCTCCCCTTATCCCCCATCCCCCAATAGGTCCTGGTGTGTATTGTACCCCTCTCTGTGTCCATGTGTTTTCAATGTTCAACTCCCAGTTATCAGTGGGAACATGTGGTGTTTGGTTTTCTGTTTCAGTGATGTTTTTATCCATACTTACCGTAAGTGCATACAGAAGACCCAAGCCTACCAATCCAGAATTCGAAGACCCACTAATGGATGCAATAGATGCAGTGAGGACAATGCAAGCTCCCAGATAATCCTTTGAAAAAGCAAGAGAAAATATTAAAAGATTACTCCCAAGTTCTTTTTTTTTTTTTTTTTTTTTTTAAGAAAGGGGGTTTCGCTCTTTTTCCCCGGGCTGGAGTGCAATGGCGCGATCTCGGCTCACCGCAACCTCCGCCTCCTGGGTTCAGGCAATTCTCCTGCCTCGACCTCCTGAGTAGCTGGGATTACAGGCACGCGCCACCATGCCCAGCCAATGTTTTGTATTTTTAGTAGAGATGGGGTTTCACCATGTGGACCAGGATGGTCTCGATCTCTTGACCTCGTGATCCACCCGCCTCGGCCTCCCAAAGTGCTGGGATTACAGGCGTGAGCCACCGCGCCCGGCGGCTCCCAAGTTCTTAAACCAAATATTTCAATCTACTTACAGAGGTGATCACTAAAGGAATACACATCATTCCATGTGCATCCTGTTAAGTTTCAGAGGAGGAATACCTAAGATGTGTTAGAATAAAACTTGCAGTAATAGAGCTGGAATAGACAGTGATTCCATGCTCTCACTAGATAGATAGATAGATAGATAGATAGATAGATAGATAGATAGATAGATAGATAGATAGACAGATAGATAGATATGGGTTCACAAAAGTTAAACATCTTGCCAGAAGTTAAGAAGTTAAGCTACTGTTGGTGGCACAACGAGGATCAGATGTAGGGCTTCCTTTTTTCCCCCCCTGACTTTCTACAATATTGAGTTGCCAGATAAGCAATTATTTTTGGACCTGATTTTCTAGCTCAGATTTCGTGTGTGTTTATGTCAGGATTGTGATGAGCTCCTCTGTGTGGTGTAGTGAGGCCCTTGCAGAAATTTGTCTCTGGTTAACTTGTTGGGATTTGTATTTGGTTGATGCAAAAGCCATGGCAAAAAAACCACAATTACTTTTGCTGCAACCTAGTATTTGAACTTTTTGTCAACTGTCTGGACTGAGAGTCTGGGACACTAAAACTACAGCTTTCACATAAATAAGAATAAGGGCTTTATTTGCTCAGATAGTACAAGTATGGGCATGTCTTAATGTATTTAAATAGTGTATGATTCAATTATAAACTCTTTTCCAAAATTAAAACAATTCTTTAATAACAGCCTCGAATTCATATAAAAGATGGGGACACCTGTCCACTTCTTAACGCTTTCTTTTTATCCCACTTCCCAGCGCTCTCTTGGGTATTGTTCTGTCTCATCATTTAAAAAAGAAATTCTAAAAACTTCTCATAGTGTCACATGTCCCAAAAGCATGTAGAATTTGAGATATGGTCACTTTCTAGAATTATCTCAAGTCTCATCCCATTGGTGAGCTCCTTCTCTAGCCAGATTTGTCTCTGGTTCCTCAAAAAAAAAAATCTCACAACTAGATAATAACATATTAATGACAGTAATGGAATGTTGAACATGCTGAAGTCAAAGAATGAAGTTTCTCAAATGAACTCACATGTATACATTCCGGCCTCTTTTAAAAACAGCTCTAAAGATCAAACTGTTGGAGAACTATCAATGGTCCCAGCCTTGGAATCAGAATCTGGGTTCAGACAGTGACTTTGCCAGTTACTAGTTAATGAGCTTAGACAAGCAATTTAAAACTCTCTGAGACTCAATTTCTTCCCGGGAAAATAGAAATCATATTTAATTCACAAGGATTTTTAAAGGAATAAAAATGTTAAATACCAGTGAGATTTCCCTATCTACATGTACCAAGATGTCTTTTTTTTTTTTTCCCATTTGGATAATTTTCAGATGTTTCAAGCAAGCTTAAAAATTTGTATGTATCATAAAACATCAAAGTTTAAAGCAGGCACTAAAATTCAATTCCATATTGATGCTCATGATCTTTACAAAGATTAAAGGAAGAAAATCCATAGTTAATCCTTTGAGGCAATAAATTCCACAGAGGTAGTAAGTACTTCTTTGGTTGCCTCTTCTGATGTATCCTTTTCGTAACAACTTGCCACATCCCTATCAGACAGTCTTTCTCTTTTCCTCTTTATTTGAATTAACTACATGGATGCAGAGTTTAAGCAGTCGGGATGTTCTCCTGCAGTTTATACATACCAGTGTGCTCCCAAATACTTCTAAAATATTTACAGCAATATGAATTTTTTCCTTTCAGCCATTTGGTGTAAAGTTAATACTACCAAACTTATGTTATACATAGCTATTTCCATATTATTTTTTCTAAAAGTCTCATAGAGTTTCCGTAATAAGTTGCAGAAAGTAAATTAGTACCAGAAAAATCCTTCCAGCAAGGTATGCCTGGCTTGACATTAAAAGAAAATATTTGTCATCTGGCTTCTGAGAAATATCTGTGGGTGGTGTATGTTAAGGGTTTGAGGTGAGGTACTTCTTTTATTAACTTCTATTCTCTACTTCCTGCCAGCTGACTTCATTCATTCATTCATTCTTTTAAAAATGTAAGTCAGGTCATATAACTCCCCTATTTAGAATTAACAACGGCTTCCTATTATAATACATTCAAACTCAGATAGATTACAAAGCCTTTTAAGATATAGTCTGGATTTTGTTCCCTGTCTACTCCGACCTCATCTGAGATTACTTTCCTGCTCTTTCACTATAGTCCAGCCACACTAGCCTCTTTCCTATTCCTGGGAATACATCAACTTTATTTGTACCAATGACTGCCTGAAATACTTGTCAACAGGTCTCTGATACCTGGCTCCTTCCCATCATTTGAGTGTCAACTCCAATCACCTCCTTGGAGTTTTCCTTTCTTGGTCCCTAACTCCAGCTCTGTGCCTCTTCTCTATCCCACTGTCCTGTTTTATTTTCCTCAAAGCACTCTGAAGTGTATGAAGTGATCTTATTTGCTTGTTTACATGTTTATTGTCTATCTACTCTCATTAGAATCTAAGTTCCATGAGGACAGGGTCTTTGAATTTTTACCACTATTATCTCCAGTAATAGGAATAATGTTAAATACATTGATTGTAAAGCTTCAGTACTTTGTGGAGTAAATGATTAGATAAATTCACCCCTTCATAAAACATTCACTGAGTTTTTCTATGAGCTGAATATATTTTCCGACTTGGGGCTTCTCCCGACTTTGCTTTTAGGATTTATATGAATCATTTAAGGCTCTACCAATCTCATATCCAGATTTTAAAAGTTAAACATGTAAAGATATTACCAGGGTACATTTTTTCATAAAGTGGGAAGTCTAACACAGAGTTTTACAATCTTTTAACCCCCTCTTCCATTTAGAACTGTAATATGACTGTCTCTTAAAAAGCTTTGCTATGTGTGTTAGGGGTTATTTCCTTTTCTAAAGTGAAAAGTACTTTTACCTAAGCCATGAATTTCATCATTCAGTTCCAAATTATTACATATTTTTTTTACTATTTTAATTGTGGGGAAAAACTCACAAAATATTGTTGCTGTGTTTTTTATAAATAATAGATCTGGACTAGAATAGAACAAGGTCATAATCTGAGACACTGAAACAACAAAAATCACTGGGTCTAAAAAAATGGAAAATAAGCAGTAGACATAATATGAATATAAATATAATAAAGGAAATGTAAAACATTATGCACTCAATTTCTCTCTCGTAAGTTTAGTTTACTATGGAAATCTTTGTGTTCTATACTGGGCTCCTGAATTCACTCACTGTAAAGAATAAAATGGTAGATTCAATTAGATGATAATTTTAACTATTTTCTGAATTAAAATGATAATTCTGGTAACAGATAGGTAGTCTTATTCTTGCAAAAGGGCCAGCAAAAGAAGTAAAAACAGATGATGGGAGAAAAGGTAGAAGGCTTATCAGTAAGTTGTAGTCAATATATATTTTCTACACCTCTTTCATGTGGGCCCAGAAAATATAATATTTTCAAAACTGTACAATTTTCAATCTGATCAGTAAATATTACTAGTTATTAGGCCAGTAATCAGAACATGCTCAAATTCATATATTAAAATATTTTGGAAATAATATTTTTGACCCTTCAGCAAAAGAAAGGCATAGCTTTTTGAGGCATATTTTATAGCAAAACTTTGCAGAAGAGGAACTGATTTTCAAAATCTAAACTCTATTAAATTCAAATAGATATTATACCTTGAAAGCCAATATGTCTATAGTTTAGTACCTATAACGAAGTTATTTTATTACAAGAATACTTTAAAACTTTTTTTTAAAAGAAAAAGCTATTCATGCTCTCTTTTAATTATACTAACTAAATACCTTCCAGCTCACTCCTGGATTATTATCAGTGCTAAAAACTGTTTGTTTTTTTTAAAGTACTGGAAATATTTTAGAGACTTCTGATCAGAATTTCATCTTGATTTGCATAAGGGACAAAGCTCCTTTGAAAAAATACACAGCAAAATCACTAAATTTCAATCATTTCTCTTCAAATATTATAGTAGTATAGAAATGTGAAATTAATAGCTAACATAAAAGCTTTTGTTAGTTCTCCATTTTTCACTTCCTTTACTGTTAAACTTAACAAGTTTAATGAATCACAAAGTGACCCTATGTTTACACCTTTCCATTGCTCTGCAAATCTGTGAGTAGCAAAACGGCTTAGAGGCAATAAATTAAGAAAGAGAAGCAGATGGTCTAAATAACTTTCCCAGAAGACAGCAAATACTTAGGGATCACTAATAGCATTTATTCTTCTGCTATGACCTTACACATCCTAAGCGATCTACTCAGTGAAAAACAGCTTCCATCCAAATGATACAATGAAATGAGAGATTCAACTTAGGAAACAGAAGCTACAACATAGACGAATCATCTACCTTCAAAAGAGGGCTTTTACCTGTAAATTATAACTTTCATCAATTCTGTGAATTCAATACTCCCCACCAGAAGATTTACATGTCAAAAGAGAGCCCTCTTTTCAGATTTCTAGTGATTCAAAGACATCTATCTGTATTTGGAATTACAATGAAAATTATAATTCTCTATAAAGCAGTCTGGTAAGCGGTTAAGAACAACCGAAAAATATATGATCTATCTCCTTCATACAGCACTTAGGAACACATTATGGTACCACTGGGGGTCTGCAAGAATATATTAAGGCCTCCAAATTACGAGATCAGTGCATCCCTATCTGGCATTGAATTGTGAACACACTATAAAACAGTGTTATCTCACAAAACAGACTCTTGTGCAAGCTCACCCTAAAGACCATTTTCACTTTAGCCTATTGACTAAAGACTTTATTTTTGGCTTCTTGAGGAGAATTTTCTTTTATCCTTTCACCACACAGCAAGACAAAGCCTTGGAAAGACAGCCTTTAGATAAAGTTACACCATTTTCACAACTGAAAAAACCAATGCCAAAGAACTGGAATTGTTTAGTGCTAAGGGATGAAGAGAAAACACTGTGCTGAACAAAGAACGTAAGCAGCATTCAGAGGTTAGGCTGTAGTGACACACTGCACTGAACCACGGCCGGCTTCAGTTAGCACCCAGAGGAAAAACAGTCCCCTGTGCTGCCAAAGCAACTCCGGTGGCCACAGTCTGGCTGCTTTCTACCAGCCAAATTATAGTTTCTTCTTTTTTTGATTTGAGTGGGTTATGGCCTTTATTGTTTTTCCCAATTTAAAATGAATATGAAATCAATATGGTGGGCAAGGCCAGATTTTCCATAGGGAAAACTGCACAGAGAAAGAGGATAAATCATGATTGTCTTAACTCTTACTTAAGATGAATGGTGAAAGAAAAGAAAGCTCTCTCTGTATATATTTTTTAAAATAACTATTTTGAGATAGTTTCCATGAATACCTAGTTTATTGAGAGTTTTTAGCATGAAAGATGTTGAATTTTATCGAAGGCTTTTTCTGCATCTATGGAGATAATCATGTGGTTTTTGTCTTTGGTTCTGTTTATGTGATGGATTACGTTTATTAATTTGCATATGTTGAACCAGCCTTGTATCCTACGGATGAAGCCAACTTGATCGCGGTGAATAAGCTTTTTGATGTGCTGCTGGATTCGGTTTGCCAGTATTTTATTGAGGATTTTCACATCGATATTCATCAGGAATATTAGCCTGAAATTTTCTTTTTTTGTTGTGTCTTTGCCAGGTTTTGGTATCAAGATGATCCTGGCCTCATAAAATGAGTTAGGGAGGAGTCCCTCTTTTTCTATTGTTTGGAATAGTTTCAGAAGGAATGGTACCAGCTCCTTTTTGTACCTCTGTTAGAATTCGGCTGTGAATCGATCTGGTCCTGGGCTTTTTTTGGTTGGTATGCTATTAATTACTGCTTCAATTTCAGAATGTGTTATTGGTCTATTCAGGGATTTGACTTCTTCCTGGTTTAGTCTTGGGAGGGTGTATATGTCCAGGAACTTATCCATTTTTTCTAGATTTTCTAGTTTATTTGCATAGAGGTGTTTATAGTATTCTCTGATGGTAGTTTGTATTTCTGTGGGATCAGTGGTGATGTCCACTTTATCACTCTTTATTGTGCCTATTTGATTCTTCTCTCTTTTCTTCTTTATTAGTCTGGCTAGCGGTCTATCTATATTGTTAATCTTTTCCAAAAAACCAGATCCTGGATGCATTGATTTTTTTGGAGGGTTTTTCATGTCTCTATCTCAACATATGAAAAAAAAGCTCATCATCACTGGTTATTAGAGAAATGCAAATCAAAACCACAATGAAATACCATCTCACACCAGTTACAATGATGCTTATTAAAAAGGAAACAACAGATGTTGGAGAGGATATGGAGAAATAGGAATGCTTTTACCTTGTTGGTGGGAGTGTAAGTTAGTTCAACCATTGTGGGAGACAGTGTGGCTATTCCTCAAGGATCTATAACCAGAAATACCATTTGACCCAGCAATCACGTTACTGGGCATAAATCCAAAGGATTATGAATCGTTCTACTATAAAGACACACACACATGTATGTTTACTGCAGGACTGTTCACAATAGCAAAGACTTGGAACCAACCCAAATGCCCATCAATGATAGACTGGATAAAGAAAATGTGGCACATATACTCCATGGAATACTACACAGCTACAAAAAAGGATAAGTTCATGTCCTTTGCAGGGACATGGATGAAGCTGGAAATCATCATTCTCAGCAAACTAACACAGGAACAGAAAACCAAACATCACATGTTCTCACTCATAAGTGGGTGTTGAACAATGAGAACACATGGACATAGGGAGGGGAACATCACACATCAGGGCCTGTCAGGGGATGGGGGAACTAGGGGAGGAATAGCATTAGGAGAAATACCTAATGTAGATGACAGGGTGATGGGAGCAGCAAACCACCATGGCACGTGTATACCTATGAAACAAACTTGCACATTCTTGCACATGTATCCCAGAACTTAAAGTATAATCATAATAATGATAATGATAAACAAAAATTAGATGAGGTTCAGAGAACTTCCCAAATTCAACAAAAGGTATTTCTACTCTGGTTTCTCTCTCTTCTTTCTTGGGATTTCCTGTTAATAGCAGTGACATGGCTTTGGAAAGTTAAAACTCGGCATGAAGAAGAAGGGTGGAAAAACATGGCCGCAGAAAGCAATTATACCATGTTTTCTCCTGTTTCCATGATTGCTCTGAGTCCATGAATTAGAGTTGGTGAATTCTGAGTGAAATCCTGCTTGCCTCTTCTAATTTATACCCAGTGAATTGACCTTCTTTGTACCATTTTGGTTGCTTTCCTGGTCTGGGAACTCTAAGAATATTTGCTAGAAGCAGATATTAATGTGAACTTAGTAAGTAATATGACAAAGGGAGGGGGTTGTGTTGATGCCATAGATAAGATCAATGCAGATGTGCCAGGCCAAATAGAAATTTTAATTACTTTAAAAAAATCTATTACAAGGCAGCTGTGGGGTGTAGAGAACAGTTCATCCCTAGTCTCCAAGGTCCTATATCTCAGCTTCATTTTTCTCACACAAGATCCAGTTATTCCAAACTAAAATTGTGTCTCTAATGATATGGACATGCCCACAGAAGCACAGTAGTAATGAGGCCATTTATATGCACACAATTGAGAGAAAAGGTTATTTCCCAGGAGAAGTTATCTACTTTATTTGACACTCCTATTGTGGTGTATGTTCTTGGATTATAGCATTTATATTTAAATACACCCGGTTCCAATAAAAACTCTCAGTTTACTCAGAAGAGCAGAGTGACAGTGAATCTGACTGGTCTCACAATGGATCTCCGAGATTGTCTAGAGGGGTGTGTGTGTGTGTGTGTGTGTGTGTGTGTGTGTGTGTGTGTAACTTCACCCATATGAAGTTACTGACATATAAATACAACAGATGGAGGCGAATCATACACCAAGGACCTTCAACCTTGACTTCTGTCAGCAGATATGGCTGGAACTTTGCAATAAATCAACAAAAGTTTCTTGCCAAAATATATCTTTGCCCATCAGAAATAAAAGTAAAATACTTCTTAATTTTGTATTAATTTTTAAGAGAGAGTTCTAGTAATAAGACTAGATTAAAAATCTTGGAAGGATGCTAATACTCAGAAAGCAAAAAGAAGACATAGTAACAAATGTATTACAAAGTAACCAAATGAATGGCCCATTCTGCCCTTCCTGTTTAAAGTGACAGTATTTTGTTTTTTGCAGGTGAAATTCAAAATATAGAATTCAAGATACAGATTCTATTATATTCAGGCTGCTTTTTCACATGGGGGTTAAAGTATTGGGTTGTGAGTCAAACTAAACTAAACCATTTTGAGTTTGGCTGCTGTTCCTCTCTAATTTTTCCTGACCTTCCTTTTCTTGGCAGTCTTAGGACTCTAATATCTTGTCTTCTGGCTATGAGAACACAGCACATGATTTGCCTGAAGATTTGTGTTCGACACTTATCCATTAACCTGACAGCAGGAAGTGCTAAAGAGCAGAAACAGGAGTCGGTCACACCCTCACTTCAAGTCCAAGGCAAACATGCTTGCCCCTAAAAGACATACTTGATCTTCAAGTTCAGGAAAGGCAGATACAAAGGCAACTACTAACATTTCTCCCTTATGACTTTGGGACATTCTTTCAGTAAGCTATTTCATCAGTAATTATAATATTAATATATGATTTGTTCCTTTATAGAACAACAGAAGAAATCACTCACTCACACATACACACACACACAAACACACACACCCCAAAGAGAAGCTCAAAACAAGGAATTAAAACAAGAAATTATGGAATTATTGTTTAGATAGGGTTTAGGAATCATGTTTTGGTTTTGTGATAAATTCTAAGTAATACTTCACTTGCCTTTATGTTATCTATAAGTAATTCCCAAGAAACTCTGCCCTGCCATCTTCCAAATGTGACGGTTACCTGGAGGGAATTTATCAGTAACCAATGCTTCTATCAAAAATCGGTAAAAAAATAACTGTGTTGTCCTGTTGAATATTTTCTATATAATGATTAATATAGTGTGAGAATCTCTGTAAACCAGTGAGAAATCATGATAACTAAAGCTCACAAGGATGTTCAAGATTCTAGATTAATCTGTATCCGTCAATCAACTACTCAGATTTTAGCTTAGGCTCCTTCATTTCTACCCTATTAAATTCCCTTTACCATCTTCCTTCTCTTTTCTGTTGTGTTTTGAAAGAAAGCCTGCACGTTAGTGCAACACAATTAGTGGGAATAAGATTCTTCCAATAGTACAGATCAACATGCTTTTTCTTTTCAAAACTGGCAAATACTCATTTAAAAAATTACACTAAACCCACCATTACCACCAAAGTGGCTTATGCATGTTTTGGATTGCACAGACTAGAAACTATATTCCTTGCCTTCTGGAATGTCTGTCTCATCTCGCCTGTTTGATATTCCAGCTCATTGGCTTATGAACCCCCTACCAGGGCAGGTTCTGTTTCCATTCATTATTTGTCCATGCATACATTTGAAAAACATTTCTTGAATGCATTTGCCAATAATAGGGGATTTATGTGACTTTTAATCTAATGCCCATACAAGGTACACATTCTTATTTTGTTGATGAGAAACTGGAACTAAAATTAACTTGCTAGACCAAGTCTGTATGATACCAAAGCTTGTGCTTATTCTTCTACATTATGCAAGACAGAAGGCAATGGATGATTAACTATCGTTTCTACATTTTGTGCTAACATGACCCTCCACTGGCTTAAAACATAGAAAGTTGCCATCCTTCCAGGCAGGACCAACTCAGGGAAGGAAATGAGTACATCTGTTCACTTGCCAAATGTGCTCTTTTGGAAAAAAAAATTGAAGTTATACAAATATTTGCCATTCCATTAACTTATATGATCTAGAGACTAATGAACATAAAATGAATTTTTGCTTTTGGGGCTATTTGTCTTTTCATTAGCTAAAACATTATGACAAACTTCATCTGTAACATAAACAAACCTGAGCTATTTTAAAGTCCAGAAAATGTGAAACTAGTGCCGAGTCTCAGTGGAAGACTACTTTTTACAATTGTCTGCCTCTTTGCAGCAGGCGTCTTCTCTATTTGGTTTCCATTTCGAAATCATGAAATGAACGTACCGTCCTGACCTCCAGCCATCTGTTGGCAGCTGAGAGAAATAAGTAGGCAATGTTGTTTGTATCTGTCAGTTCCAGCATACGTTGTTTAAATCTGGTTTCATGCCTGCAGAAAACAAAAATAATACAATGTTAACCACATAACAGGAGAGGTAATAAAAAACAGTCACACTTACTGCTACACTATTTACTCAACATAGTGACACACTAATGGCATGGAATGATCAGTAAATAGATTTCTGCTTCAAAATAAAGACCAGTTGCTACTGCTCTTTGCATTCTTAGTAGAGATGGTATGGTCAAGTGTTTATTTCCTGTCTTACACCCTTACTAAAAAAAAATGTCCTTCTAATACAACATTGCATTAAAAATCAGTTCATGCATTTCCACATAATTATTGTAGCCATGAGAACAAAGCATAGCCTACTACATTAAAAAGGCCTTACAAAAACCAAGATAAATTGTATAAAAATGCAACTCTACTGACTTTTTGTGGCATTTATTTTACTTTTCCAAACAACAGAGTTAGAGTTGGGTGGGAGGTGCCGGATCAGAACCAGCGAAGACAGAAAACTATGCACTTGCAATTGGCAAAAATGTACTTTTAAATTTCTCTTTTTGCCTAATGTTTCTGGGAACCAAAGAAAAAAATACTCAGGTGGCGACAAGTAGAGGATGGGGGACACTAGAGATGATGGGAAATATTCTTGTTAAATATCTATACCCCCAAATTCTAAAGTATTTGTAAGGTTGGTCATTACATAGAAGGAACTTGGTCTGTGTACTTTCAGGGTTCTATGATATATATAGTTTGGATATTGATCTTCAACAAATTAATTATTGTTGTGCAGTAAAATCACACCACAATTCTGTGTAACTTATTTTATACATGAAACTGTCACTAAAAGCCTTATCCATTTAACCATCTGAGCCACTATCTCAAAGAAATTCTAGCAACATGCTAAAAAAAATCTTCTCTAAATCACAAAAATAGTCTCTTTTCATTTCTCAATTATTTTCCCTGAATAACAAAAACAATGGAAGGCTGGATAATACAATAAAAATAACCGGTTTGAAGGTGAGGAAAATACCAAATTAAAACGTGATTTATTCTCTCTCTGCAGCCAAAGCTTATCTTATAGAGACCTCCCATCTATGGGTTATGTTTGCAAGAAATAAACAAACTTCATCTGACAAAACGGCAGTGATTCCTTCTTGATAAAAGACTTCCCCGATGCCCCCTCAAAATTTTCAATTAAAATTGTAAAATTTTATAGTTAATCATCACATGTCAAAGAATGAAGAAATCCTGGGTGGGGTGTCCACTTGGCCCAATGAAGTGATCCATACAGGCCAATATAAAGCAGACGCTTGATATCTATCCAATCAATCTGATCATTACAGTATGTCAAAAAAGACAGATAATTCAGTTGGACAGTAAGATCTTATCTACAATAATCGAGAACTCAACAATCATAGCCAACTAATTACCTCGCTTTGAGTTGAGTATCCGTGGCCCAAATGCCATGCTGCCACGGACAGGAGGACCTGGCCTGAATGGCAACACTCTGCTGTGGGACTAAGCAGCTCAAGCTTACCCTCTAGCTCCAGCTGACCCTTTTAGGGATGAATATAGAAAATAACTAAAGGGCAAGGGGGACATTCAAAGAGTTATAGGATTTACTGCAACAGTGAACATGAACCATAAAGATTGTCTGTCTGTCTGTCTGTCTGTCTATCTATCTCTCCCCCCATCAATGTGGGTTTTTTTTTTTTTTTTTTTTTTTTTTTTCCTGCCTTGGGGACAGAGTCTCACTCTGTCACCCAGGCTGGAGTGCAGTGGCACAATCTCGGCTCACTGCAACCTCCACCTCAGCCTCCTGAGTAGCTGGGACTACAGGCATGCACCACCATGCCTGGCTAATTTTTGTATTTTTAGTAGAGTCAGAGTTTCACCATGTTGGCCAGGCTGGTCTTGAACTCCTGACCTCTGGTGATCCACCCACCTCAGCTCATTCTTTTTGTACTTGCTAGGTACATGTTTGGCAGATTTTCATCCATTCATTCAGAAGCAATCATCAACTCTAGACATTATGTTAAACACTGAGAATATAGGAACAAGACATGACCTACTCCCTTGAAGGGTCAACTGTCTGGTGAAGGGAGGAAACACAGCATTAACAAGTAAAAATGGTGCAACACACTATCTAGCTATAAGGACTGTAAGCACAAAATGCTACAGGAACATAAAGGAATAGCAAGATTTGCAACAACCAGATGATCAGCATGGTAGGAAATGGAGTGAAGGGTGGAGAGACAGGAAGGGTTAAGCAAGGTGTCACAAGGGACAAGGAAGATAGTCTGAGTGAGGTTTTAAGGGGTAAGTGGAATGTTTTTGGTGAACAAGGCATTCTAAGTGGTGGGAAACATATGAGCAAAGGCACAGAAATGAGAAGGCGCCACATGTTCTGGGTCTTGAGACAGGTTCTTCTCCCTAGAGGACTGAGTGATGGAGAGATTGGAGATGAGGCCAGGTGGACCAAAGCCAGTGGACTACATTTGAGATGAACCTCAAACACTTGATTCTGACAGACTGCTTTATCTGGGACACTTTTGACTCTTCCTCTAGTTTTGTGATGTTGTTTCAGATCCACTCTTAAAAGAGTTTGTAAATGGAGTTGGCAACAGTCTGAGGCAGCAGTGAGAGGGGAGGGGTGAAAATGCAGTGAACATTCCTTCTGCGTGTTTCTATTTGGCAAGAAACCTTCTGTTTTCCTAATGGAAACTTTGACACACTCAGCCTGTATCTTTTCATCCATATCCAGCTCATCTTCTGAACATTCTTAGACCTTTATTCTGTCAGACAAGAAAAAAATAGGAAAGGTCACTAAAATCTCAGTCTAATTTAGCTGTGATGCTTTCGTGGTAAAGTACTTGAGGGAGTTCATTGCTTCGTGTGAGTACATCACGAACCCTCAATGCAGGGGAGGGAAAGCAGCCTCATCAGTAAGTACTAACTTTCCAAAGAGCTCAAGACTCTGGGGACTCCAGAAAGTTTGAAAAAAAAAAAAAAAAAAAGAACAGATGGATGAAAAAAGACACTTTCAATTCCTGACCACAAGCACCAAACATAAAGATTCTAGAATTTCATCCATGATAGCAAGGCCATCCCCACATTTTCAACACTTCTTTTGGTTTTAAAAATGCTGATATTTATGATATTTAAAAATGATTTACATCACTAATCATCAGGGAAATGCAAATTAAAACCACAATGAGACACTACCTTACTCCTGCAAGAATGGCCATAGTTTAAAAATAAAAAAATATTAGCTGTTATGTGGTGAGTAGGGAACATGTTTACATTGACACTAGCATAGTGCAACCACTATGGAAAACAGTATGTAGATTCCCTAATAAACTAAAAGTAGAACTGCTATTTGATCCAGCAATCCTACTACTGGGTATCTACCCAGAGGAAAAGAAGTCATTATATGAAACAGACATTTGCACACACGTTTACAGCAGCACAATTTGCAATTGAAAAAATATGAAACCAGCCTAAATGCCCATCAACCAATGGGTGGATAAAGAAAATGTGGTATACATACATCATGGAATATTACTCAGACATAACAAGGAACAAAATAATGGTATTCTCAGTTAACTGGATGGAATTGGAGACCATTACTATAAGAGAAGTAACTCAGGAATGGAAAACCAAATATCATATGCTCTCAGTTATAAGTGGGAGCTAAGCCATGACAATGCAAAGGCATAAGAATGATATAATAGACTTTGGGGACTTGAGGGGACAGGTGGAAGAGGGGTGAGGGATGAAAGACTACACATTAGGTACAGTGTACACTGCTTGGGTGACGGATACACCAAAATCTCAGAAGTTATCACTAAAGAACTTATCCATGTTACACTCAAAAACTTACTGAAATAAAACATTAAAAAATGGATTCTGGAACATCTAAACCTGGATTAGTAACATGCAGGTACTTCCAAGTAGAAGTTGAGTCATCTTTTCTTTCTTCCAACTATAATTCAAGCACTGAAATTTAACATACTATTTTGTTCTACTTACTGCTATGTAGACGTTTTCCTCATGTAAAATTAAGGATAGTAATGCTAAATTATGCTCATGTGTCTAGGGAGGAAGGTAAATGAAAAATCTGTATCTTGACTCTTGGTCAATTTCCTCTTTTATTCTAAATCTTCCTCATTCCTTTCATGATGCTCTGCCTTGTTCTCATCCCCATCCCTCTCAGAAGATGACCTCCCCTGTCCTTCAAGGAGAAAAGAGAGGCTGTTATATGTTGAACTCATCGACTTCCTGTTGTTTCGCCTGCCAGTTTTTCTGAATCTATTCAGATCCTTTTCTTTTTTCTTTTTTTTTTTTAATGTTCCAATCAAACTTTATTTTACAAAATCAGGTGGAGGAATAAGACCTTTGCCATAATTTGCATCTCCTAAGTTAATTGGATAAAATAATTAATTGCAGAGTAGGAAACACTAATAGCTAGGTGTAGCTCCAATAATATTAGCCTTTTGGCAGGAGCTTTTTAAAAACACGAAGCTTTGAATGATTGTTTGCCAAAATGGATATTTTTTTTCAACATTATTTTGTTTAATATTTAGAGAGTTCTTTTTTTTTATAGCATTTTAGGTTTTGGGGTACATGTGAAGAACATGCAAGATTGTTGCATAGGTACACACATGGTGGTGTGATTTGCTGCCTTCCTCCCCATCATCTATATCTGGCATTTCTCCCCATGCTATCTGTCCTATTTCCCCCCAACAGACCCCAGTGTGTAATGCTCCCCTCCATGTGTCCATGTGTTCTCATTGTTCAACACCCACCTATGAGTGAGAATATGCAGTGTTTGATTTTCTGCTCTTGTGTCAGTTAGCTGAGAACGATGGTTTCCTGGTTCATCCATGTCCCTACAAAGGACACGAACTCATTGTTTTTGATGGCTGCATAATATTCCATGGTGTATATGTGCCACATTTTCCTTGTCCAGTCTATCATCCCTGGGCATTTGGGTTGGTTCCAGGTCTTTGCTATTGTAAACAGTGCTGCAATGAACATATGTGTGCATGTGTCCTTATAATAGAAGTGTTTATAATCCTTTGGATACATACCCAGTAATGGGATTGCTGGGTCAAATGGAATTTCTATTTCTAGGTCCTTGAGGAATCATCACACTGTCTTCCACAATGGTTGAACTAATTTACACTCCCACCAACAGTGTAAAAGTGTTCCTATTTCTCCACATCCTCTCCAGAATCTGTTGTCTCCAGATTTTTTAATGATTGCCATTCTAACTGGTGTGAGGTGGTATCTCAATGTGGTTTTGATTTGCATTTCTCTAATGACCAGTGATGATGAACATTTTTTCATATGTTTTTTGGCCTCATGTATGTCTTCTTTTGTAAAGTGTCTGTTCATATCCTTTGCCCACTTTTGAATGGGCTTGTTTTTTTCTTGTAAACCTGTTTTAGCTGTTGGTCAATTCTGGATATCAGCCCTTTGTCAGATGGGTAAACTGCAAAATTTTTTTCCCATTCTGTTGGCTGCCGATTCACTCTAATGACTGTTTCTTTTGCCATGCAGAAACTGTGGAGTTTGATTAGGTCCCATTTGTCTATTTTGGCTTTTGTTGCCAATGCTTTTGATGTTTTGGTCATGAAGTCCTTGCCTACACCTATGTCGTGGATGGTTTTGCCTAGATTTTCTTCTAGGGTTTTTATGGTGTTAGGTCTTATGTTTAAATCTTTAATCCATCTGGAGTTAATTTTAGTGTAAGGTGTCAGGAAGGGGTCCAGTTTCTGCTTTCTGCACATGGCTAGCCAGCTTTCCCAACACAATTTATTGAACAGGGAATCCTTTCCCCATTGCTTGTTTTTGTCAAAGATCAGATGGTTGTAGATATGTTGTGTTGCCTCCGAGGCCTCTGTTCTGTTCCATTGGTCTATATCTCTGTTTTGGTACCAGTACCATGCTGTTTTGATTACTGTAGCTTGTAGTATAGTTTGAAGTCTGGTAGTGTGATGCCTCCTGCTTTGTTCTTTTTGCTTAGAATTGACTTGGCTATGCGGGCTCTCTTTTGCTTCCATATGAAGTTTAAGGTGTTTTTTTTTTCAGTTCTTTGAAGAAGGTCATTGGTAGCTTGATGGGGATAGCAGTGAATCTGTAAATTACTTTGGGCAGTAAGGCCATTTTCACGATATTGATTCTTCTTAACCATGAACATGGAATGTTTCTCCATCTGTTTGTGTCCTCTCTTATTTTGTTGAGCAGTGGTTTGTAGTTCTCCTTGAAGAGGTCCTTTACGTTCCTTGTTAGTTGTATTCCTAGGTATTTTATTATATGTGTAGCAATTGTGAATGGCAGTTCGTTCTTCATTTGGCTTTCTTTAAGTCTGTTTTTGGTGGATAGGAATGCTTGTGATTTTTGCACATTGATTTTGTATCCTGAGACTTTGCTGAAGCTGCTTATCAGTTTCAGGAGATATTGGGCTTAGACGATAGGGTCTTCTAGATATAAAATCATGTCGTCTGCAAATAGAGACAATTTGACTTCCTCCTTTTCTGTTTGAATACCCTTTATTTCTTTTTCTTCCCTGATTGCTCTGGCTAGAACTTCCAGTACTATATTGAATAGGAGTGGTGAGAGAGGGCATCCTTGTCTAGTGCCAGATTTCAAAGGGAATGCTTCCAGTTTTTGCCCATTCAGTATGATATTGGCTGTTGGTTTGTCGTAAATAGCTTTTATTATTTTGAGATATGTTCCGTCAATACCTAGTTTGTTGAGGGTTTTTGGCATAAAGGGCTGTTGAATTTTGTCAAATGCTTTCTCTGCATCTATTGAGATAATCATGTGGTCTTTGTCTTTGGTTCTGTTTATGTGGTGAATTACGTTTATAGACTTGCGTATGTTGAACCAGCCTTGCATCCCTGGGATGAATCCTACTTGATCATGTTTGATAAGCTTTTTGATGTGCAGTTGCAATTGGCTTGCAAGTATTTTATTGAAGATTTTTGCATCTGTGTTCATCATGGATATTGGCCTGAAGTTTTCTTTTCTTGTTGAGTCTCTGCCAGGTTTTGGTATCAGGATGATGTTGGTGTTATAAAATGACTTGGGAAGGATTCCCTCTTTTTGGATTATTTGGAATAGTTTCAAAAGGAATGGTACTGGCTCCTCTTTGTATGTCTGGTAGAATTAGGCTGTGAACCCGTCCAGACCTGGGCTTTTTTGGGTGGTAGGCTCTTAATTGCTGCCTCAACTTCAGACCTTGTTATTGGTCTATTCAGGGTTTCAACTTCTTCCTGGTTTAGGCTTGGGAGGAGGCAAGTGTCCAGGAATTTATCCATTTCTTCCAGGTTTACTAGTTTATGTGCATAGAGTTGTTTGTAATAATCTCTGATGATGGTTTGAATTTCTGTGGAATCTGTGGTGATATCCCCTTTATCATTTTTTATTGCATCAATTTGGTTATTCTCTCTTTTCTTTTTTATTAATCTGGCTAGTGGTCTGTCTAATTTTGTTGATCTTTTCAAAAAACCAGCTCCTGGATTTATTGATTTTTTGAAGGGTTTTTTGTGTGTCTATCTCCTTCAGTTCTGCTCTGATCTTAGTTATTTCTTGTCTTCTGCTAGGTTTTGAGTTTTTTTGATCTTGCTCCTCTACCTCTTTCAATTTTGACAATAGGGTGTCAATTTTAGATCTCTCCTTTCTTCTCATGTGGGCACTTACTGCTATATATTTTCCTCTAGGGACTGCTTTAAATGTGTCCCAGAGATTCTGGTATGTTGTATCTTCATTCTCATTGGTTTAGAAGAACATCTTTATTTCTGTCTTCGTTTCATTGTTTATCCAGTCAACATTCAAGAGCAAGTTGTTCAGTTTCCATGAGGCGTTGCGGTTCTGAGTTAATTTCTGAATTCTGAGTTATAACTTGATTGCACTGTGGTCTGAGAGACTGCTTGTTATGATTTCCATTCTTTTGCATTTGCTGAGGAGTGATTTACTTCCAATTATGTGGTCAGTTTTAGAGTAGGTGTGATGTGGTGCTGAGAAGAATGTATATTCTGTGGATTTGGTGTAGAGAGTTCTGTAAATGTCTATTAGGTTTGCTTGGTCCAGGTCTGAGTTCAAGTCCTGGATATCTTTGCTAATTTTCTGTCTGGTTGATCTGTCTAATATTGACAATGGGGTGTTAAAGTCTCCCACTATTATTGTGTGGGAGTCTATGTCTCTTTGTAAGTCATTAAGAACTTGCCTTAGATATCTGGGTGCTCCTGTATTGGCTGCGTATATATTTAGGATCATTAGCTCTTTTTGTTGCATTGATCCTTTTACCATTATGTAGTGTCCGTCTTTGTCTCTTTTGATCTTTGTTCCTTTAAAGGCTATTTTATCAGAGATGAGAATTGCAACTCCTGCTTTTTTTGTTCTCCATTTGCTTGGTAAATCTTCCTCCATCCCTTTATTTTGAGCCTCTGTGTATCCTTGCATGTGAGATGGGTTTCCTGGATACAGCACACCAATGAGTTTAGGCTTTTTATCCAATTTGTCAGTCTGTGTCTTTTGATTGGGGCATTTAGTCTATTTACATTTAGGGATAATATTGTTATGTGTGAATTTGATACTGCCATTTTGATGCTAGCTGGCTGTTTTGTTCGTTAGTTGATGCAGATTCTTGATTGTGTTGATGCTCTTTACCATTTGGTATGTTTTTGGAGTGGCTGGTACTGGTTGTTCCTTTCTATGTGTAGAGCCTCTTTCAGGAGCTCTTGTAAAGTGGGCCTGGTGGTGATGAAATCTCTGAGTACTTGCTTGTTCGCAAAGTATTTTATTTTTCCTTCAGTTATGAAGCTTAGTTTGGCCGGATATGAAATTCTGGGCTGAAAGTTCTTCTCTTTAAGGATGTTGAATATTGGCCTTCACTCTCTTCTGGTTGTAGGGTTTCTGCTGAGAGGTCTGCTGTGAGTCTGATGGGCTTCCCTTTGTGGGTTACCCGACCTTTCTCTCTGGCTTCCCTTAGCATTTTCTCCTTCATTTCAACCCTGGTGAACCTGAGGATTATGTGCCTTGGCGTTGCTCTTCTTGACGCATATCTTTGTGGTGTTCTCTGTATTTCCTGGGCTTGAATATTGGCCTGCCTTGCTAGGTTGAGGAATTTTTCCTGTTAATACCTGAAGAGTATTTTCCAGCTTGGATTCATTCTCTTTGTCACATTCAGGTACACCTATCAAACGTAGATTAGGTCTTTTCACATAGTCCCACATTTCTTGGAGACTTTGTTCATTCCTTTTTAACCATTTTTTCTCTATTCTTGCCTTCTCATTTTATTTCATTGAGTTGATCTTCGACCTCTGATATCCTTTCTTCTGCTTGGTCAATTCGGCTGTTGAAACTTGTGCATGCTTCCCCAAGTTCTCATGTTGTGTTTTTCAGTTGCATCAATTCACTTATATTCCTTTCTATGTTGTTGTTTCTCATTAGCATTTCATCAAATCTTTTTTCAAGGTTCTTGGTTTCTTTGCATTGGGTTAGAACATGTTCTTTTAGCTCACAGAAGTTTCTTCTTACCCACCTTCTGAAGCCTGATTCTGTCATTTCATCACACTCATTCTCCATCCAGCCTTGTTCCCTTGCTGGTGAGGAGTTGTGATCCCTTGTAGGAGGGGAGGTGATCTGGTTTTGGGTATTTTCATCCTTTTTGTGCTGATTTCTTCCCATCTTTGTGGATTTATCCACCTGTTGTCTTTGTAGTTGCAGACTTTCAGATTGGGTTCTAAGTGGACATTCTGTTTGTGGATGCTGAAGTTACTTCTTTTTCTTAGCTTTCCTTCTAACAGTCTGGCCCCTCTGCTGTAGGACTGCTGAGGTCCACTCCAGGCCCTGCTTGCCTGGGGATCACCTGCAGCAGCTGCAGAACAGTAAGGGTTGCTACCAGTTTCTGCTTCTGCTACCTTTATCTGAGAAGGATACCCGCCAAAAGTCATTCTGTTTTTTCTTTTATGAGGTGACTCTTTGGATATACGGGGGTCAGGGAGCTGCTTAAGGAGACAGTCTGTCCTTTATTGGAGCTCAAGTGCTGAGCTGTAAGCTCCGTTGTTCATTCAGAGCTGCTGGGCAGGTACGTTTAGGTCTGCTGCAGCAGAACTCATAAACCGCTTTTTGTTCCCAGGTGCTCTGTCCTAGGGAGTTAGGGCTTTATTTACCAGTTTCCGTTGTGCTGCTTCCTTTTTTTTTCAGGGCTGCCTTGCCCAGTAAGGAGGCAGCCTAGTCACTGTCTGCCTCCTGAGGGTTTGCTGTGCTGCTGTGGGCTCCACCCAGCTGCCATGTGAGCTTCCCTGCATCCTGTTTATATGGGTGTAGTTAGAACTGTCTCAGCATTGGTGGCCCGCCTCTGTAATGGCGGACTCTTGCTGTAATGGCAGGTTGCCTCAGCAATGGCGGGCTGGCTCAGCAATGGCAGACTACCTCCTTAGTGGTGGAGTGCCTTGGCAATGGTGCACGCCCCTCCCCCACAGAGCTGGATGGTTCCGGCTTCAGCTGTGCTTGCTGTGAAACTCTCAATCCAAAGAGTTTCTGATTGCTGTTCTTTTGTGGGTGTGGGATCAGCCGAGCCTGATCACTTGACTCCCTGCCTCAGAGCCTTCTGTTTTTTAGTCGAACAGTTGACTCTCTCCCAGGTGTTCTAGTTGCCTGTTGAAAAGGCGCTGGGTTCTGTGTGATTTCCCATGCAGCGCCTCACTGTGCCGGCTTAAACAGCAGCGCTGAGATTCGTGGGGCTTTTTTGTTTTTTGCCCGGGAATCTCCTGGCCTGGTTCCCTGTTTCAGACCCCTTTTTAGTCAGATGAATGGGCGACTGTGCCTTCCCGGGGCTCCATTTGCCAGCTAAAAGGGCACCTGGACCAGTGTATTTTGTATGGAGAACTGCCATGCCGGGGTGCTGCAAAGCAGCCGCGCGGGCCAAAACAGCCACAGGGACCGAAAGGGCTGCGCCGGCGATAACAGTCGCGCTGGTGTCCCATGGGGCTCCTCCGCCTGGGAATCTCCTGGTCTGTCGGCAATAAAAATCCATCTGGAAATGCGGCGTCCACTCACCCTCTGCGCTTTCACTGGGAGCTGCAATCCTGAGCTCTTCCTAAATGGCCATCTTGGATCCGTATCTCGCAAGCTCCTCTTTTCTTAATCCACACCCTCTCCCTCAGCAATGAAATCCATGGCCAAAACTTTTAACTATTATCCATAAAAGAATGATATTCAAACCTATTATCTTCTGCCCTTCGATATCTCTTAGACACCAGACCTATATCCTCAAAACACCATTAAAAAAGTCCAGCTGGATATCATTACTACCTACACCCGTGCATAACCAGACTCATCAACTTCTTCTCCAATTATCCGCATCATCTTCAATTTCCTAACTTGGAAAACTACCCGCTCATGGGAATCAGAATCTTAGAAGTAATCACCTTCAACTTTTCTCTCAGTCTTACGCTTAACACTCAGTTTGACCCTAAATCTCATTGGTCCCACTTCCTAAATACTACTTAATCTGTGCTTTCTCTCCTGGTCCTTAGTTCCTTAGCCTGTCTTTGTAATCTCTCACGTGGACCACTGCAACACTCTCCTGGAGTCTCCTTGCCTTGAATGTTATCCATCCCCAGTTCATAGTAGTATCCCAGAGTTATCGTGATGAACACAACTCTGATCATACCACTTTGCTGTTCAGAATTCTTCAGTGACTACCTCATATTGAAAGAATCCAGTCTAAATTATTTAAAGGTACTTATTCAATGCCCTTTATGTATTGGCGTCTGCTGTGGTTTCAAGACTCATCCCCATAGCTACCTTCTCTGTACTTAATCTATGTTCCAACAATACTGGACACTTTTGACTTTCATATAAAATAAAAATCTTCATGTTTTCACACGTCTGTTACATCTTCTTTGAATATTTGATCTCCTTTATCTGCCAGGTCAATTATTCATCATTCAAAGGTTTGTTGTTCAATAATTATCTCTCCATTCCTTCTAGACAGAGTGCTACCCTGCTCTCTGACACAGCTGTTTCTTGTGATACATATACTAGACTATGTATCCTGCTGTGTTGCTATTTTTTTCTTGTGTTGCTGTATGAGCTCCTTAACACACCCCTTGCTAGCTACTTAGTCAATATATATTTATTGAGCACTTACTTAGTTCCAGGTACTTTTCCCAGAGAATGGTGCTACAACAGCGGGGGAAAAAAAAAAGAGCAGGGGGTGGGGAGATCTGATAGAACTTACTTTCCAGTTGGACAGGACAGATAACTTGTTAACAAATAAAAACAATAATTTAAAATACTCAGATAAATACCACAAAGGAAATAGAAAGGATTACATGGCAGCTGTATGTGGAGAGGCTGTGGGGAGGGAGGGCAGCAGTGCCACTTTTTGCTGGTTGGAAATGAAAGGCCAGGCCTTTATAGTCTTTATATATCTACAGCAAGAAAAGTATCTGGCATATGTTCAGTACTCAAATATTTCTTAAATAAATTGAATTGAAAGTACTTATTTGGTGAAAAAAGTAATCTTTAATATAGTGTACATATTAATACCACTGATCATTGCTGGCTACTATTAGAATATAAATTTCATGTTAATATCTACATTCAATGCCAATAAGTAGTTTTGACATCTCCAATAAAAGGGATTGCACATTATGATGGAAAAACATACCAGTGCAGAAAGTGTGTATGCTTCATGAGGCCACCTACATAGATTATGTACACATGCTGTGGAATGTAATGTTGTGGATAGTTGTCTTTTTATATTCTACTCTGTGACCCAATTCTATATTTAAAAGTAAGTTTCTTAGGTTAGAAAACTCTCTGATTAAAATCTATATATACTTGCAATCAGGATTTCAGAAAACTATGACACGAAAATATCAATTTTCTAGATTAAATGAAATATTCAGTAATACCACTTTCTTTGCTAATCTTACTTGAACAGGAAAATTGGGATAGGTAATTTTTTGAAAGCAAACACTCGATCAAAAATTTAGGTTATTATTCTGTTTACAAACCTTGAAGAAAAAGGATTAAATTCTAAAACAACTTTGGTGTAATAGTATTCCATTTATGAAGACTATTATTACTATTATTTATACATTTAACTTGTTTCTTGGATACTTCTTCAACAGTCAATGTGGTTAATGCTTTGCAGGCATAACATCAATTAGTCCAATGACTCTAAGGAGCGAGATAACTTTCTGCATTTAATAGATGAGGAAACCAAGGTTAGGGAATTTAAAAGCCTTATCTAAGTCACACTGCTAGGATTTTTCCAATCTGTTTGCTTCATCCTTTATTATAGTTAGCATTTTGGATGGGCAAACTCTAACTCTAATCATTTAAACCAAATTTTTCTTATTCCTGGTTTAGCAAACTGTCAGGCACACAATGGGAAGATGAAACGAAATGAAAGCAATGATCAATTATTTATAGAAAAACATTTGTTGGTGATGCACTTGCCTAGTCAGCTATATAAAAATGTGTTTACTCACCTAAAGGCCCGAATGGTGGTGAGTCCTTCCGCTGTTTCTGAGAAGTGACAGAGCAGAGGGAGCTGGGTACTATCGTCAAGCTCCTGGAGGTCCCTAGGAGAGAGAGAGATGGGCAAAAATAAACTTCGCGTGTATCCAGACTCAAAGACCACCATGTTTATTCTTTAAAAGCAGGTTATTTTGTCATTTATTTGTTTTCTTCTTTGAAATTATTTTCCCCTAGCACTCAGTTAACAAAAAGCTCAACAGCTTACAATCTAAAGAGAAAGAGAAAGAAAAAGATGGGTACATAATGAATACAGGTAGAAGCTGAACATAATGTGTTGTACAAAACTATCAGCTCTGGGTAACACCTAAAGTAAACTGCTACAGGACTCAGTGGAATGAGCACTTAATTCATACCTAGGACATGGGTGGGATTTTCCTTAAGCAGATGGAATTTAGGCAAAACCTTAAGCTTGATGAAGACTTCAACAAAATAGACAAGAAGCAAAATAACAAGAACAAGCACTGGTGTCTGAAGAATCTTGCAAGTTCAATCTGTCTGATGCTCAGAGTCCTTTAGGGCTGTTGTAGTGGGAAGAGGCTATGTAAAGGATATGGCCTTGTAAGAGTGACAGTATATTATAGAAACATCCTTAATGGGCTTAAGAAAAGATCACTGAAGACTAGAAATAAGGTAATCTGGCCGGGTGCAGTGGCTCATGCCTGTAATCCCAACACTTTGAGAGGCTGAGGTGGATGGATCACTTGAGGTCAGGAATTTGAGAGTAGCTTGGCCAACATGGTGCAACCCTGTCTCTACCAAAAAATTAGCCAGGCGTGGTGGTGCACACCTATAATCCCAGCTACTCAGGAGGCTGAGGCAAAAGAATCACTTGAGCCCAGGAGGCAGAGGTTGCAGTGAGCCGAGATTGCTCCACTGCACTCCAGTCTGGGTGACAAAGCATGACACTGTCTCAAAAAGAAAAAACGTAACTGGAGCTGTCCTTTAATCTTTCAATCAACATAACTTGGGAGAGAATGCACAGGATGAAAGAGAATGGGTGAGTGAGGAAGATCAGTTAATATAGTCCATATAAGAGGATTTTTTAAAAGTTCAGAACTAGTGTGATGCTGGTAAAGTTTAAAATAAGAAGTATGGGAACGTGAGACAGTCAGAAGCCCTATTTGCTGCAATCATCAATTAGTTTTCAGTGGATAAATAAGTCACATATAGCTTGACTACTTCTAGTTTAGCAGACTTGAAAAATGAAAGTGCTGTTTACCAGAGTGGTAGTCAAAAGCACAGAAAGAAGGTATTTGGAGAGAAAAGACAATGAGTTTAGCTTGGGCCACAATGAGTTTGAATCCTTGCTTTCATGGAACTTCCATTCATAGTTTCTCTATGGAACTACAGGTACATGAATGAATGGAAATGCCTGAATCTGACCCTTTTGATAAAGATATATACTCAAGACAACTTTTTTTAAACCATATGAGCTAGCACTTCTAGAAGGCAGGCTAAGAGTTATACCACATGTTTCAAACCATTCCATATTTTACTTCTCAGACCCTTTTTCCTATCCTTCTCTTGGTTTGGGTTGAGAAGGTTAGAGATGTAGTGTGGGCATTCACCTGCGAGGGTCAGCTGAACTGATGAACACGGTTCCATAATCTTCAACAATTAACTTAGGTCATTCCTGGCTGCCAGTGTCGTCTAGTCCCACAGACAAATGCAAATCTTTTCAAAGTGGAGTTTCTAAAATGTATTTCCTCATTCAGAATTTTCACATGGGGTTTGGGGGGAGAGAAAGATAGAAGGAAGTGGGAGAAGGAATATAAAGGAATGTGAATAGTCTGTTATTTTTAAACATAAAACCAAGTGGCTATTTGTAAATCTGACACAAACAACAGGTGGTCACTACATTGAGGTTTGGACTGAAGGAATAAAACTATGGAAGGAAGAACCTTTGTTTATAAAACTCTGATAAAACTAAAGAGGTGAGGGCATTGCATGATCTTGTATTCTTGCAAGAAGGAAACACTTACTTACAAAGCTAAGCATGCATTAGATCCTTGATTTTAAATATTCAAGTTTTCAAAGCATTTCCTGTAGCTAGTTTCCACTTCAGTTCTCTTAGTATATACAAAAATAGTATGTTAAGCTGCCTGAGCTTTTCAACATGAGTGAGTTCTAAAGAACCTCAACATCCAGAAGGATCCTTGTCTGTGAGGTTTAGTATCACATGGTTATATTTGCTAACTTTCAGATAATTTCAAAAACAATAGTGTATAATCCATTGTCAATATTCTTTAAAATAATCATCCTCTCCATACTTTAGTCTCTAACAGATTATTCTCACTGATGATGAGCAGAATTCACAATTCAAATTTGTACTGGACTAGAAATATTTTCCTAAACTTTGCACTCCTTTGTATTGCTAACGGGCAATAATGGGCCCAAATGAGTATGTGATTGAAGTAAGATATGACTGATGTCAGTGTTAAGAAGGCAAGGGCAAGGGCTGGGCGCGGTGGCTCACGCCTGTAATCCCAGCACTTTGGGAGGCCGAGGCGGGTGGATCACAAGGTCAACAGATCGAGACCATCCTGGTCAACATGGTGAAACCCCGTCTCTACTAAAAATACAAAAAATTAGCTGGGCATGGTGGCGCGTGCCTGTAATCCCAGCTACTCAGGAGGCTGAGGCAGGAGAATTGCCTGAACCCAGGAGGCGGAGGTTGCGGTGAGCCGAGATCGTGCCATTGCACTCCAGCCTGGGTAACAAGAGCGAAACTCTGTCTCAAAAAAAAAAAAAAAAAAAAAGGCAAGGGCACATTTGGAAACAGTTAGCAGTAGTGAAATAACTCTGAACTTCTTTGCTCCTCCAGCGAGTAGGTCAGCAAATAGTATCAGAAGAAATGATATGTGAATTTGATTCCTAGCTTCTCCCTTTGGTCAGAATTTGCTGCAAACAAAGAGGATGAGTCTAGGGATGAAAAAACAGACTAAATATGGATCCCTGACATTTAAAGGACTCTAATTCGTAGCTCAGAGGGAGAAACAACTATTTCTTCAAATTATGAAATATTAATATGATATATTCAGAGGTTCCCAACTACAATTCTTTTCTTTTCTTCTCCTACTTTCTTTCATCTTCCCTGCACTCAAGTCATGTTAATATTTTCAATTTCCTGAATAAACTCAATACCTGCCTTCTTATTCTAGTACTTAATCCACATGTTAAGATTACTTTGTATATGTTTTATATATATACATTCCTAAGAGATATACATTTCTTGAGAACAGGTCCTTGTCATATTGATCTCCTCATCTGTCACGTGGCTTAACACAGTTATTTGCCACACACAGAGTGCTTAGTATTTGTTGAAATAACATAAACTTTACTGTACTATTTATAGCAGGGTTTCAAAGTTAAACTGGAAATTTTAAAACAACTGGTATTATATTTCATTTAATCAACATCTCAGCAAATGGCAAATCCTAAATGAATAATTTTTTCCCATTTGTAGAGTATAATAATATTAAATCACTTACTCTTTGGGATTATGTTTGATTTTCTAAGTTTTCTATCAATGTCATGTTCAGAAAAAGGACCACTGGATGAAAAATTTGGCACTCTTAAAACCCAAAACTCAATAGATCAATCCACATGTTACTATATGTCTAGGGTTAGGTAATGCCCAGACAACCACTTTTAGATATAATTATATTCATTGATATCTAAATGAATCATAATGTCAGGATAGATTTTATCATGTTACAAATAGGTTGCATTTCTACATTCCACACCTTATCTTGAAAAACATTAGAGCAAATGTAGATCAAGGTAAATCAAATACAATTGTCCCCATGGGGTACTGATTCCAGGATTTCCCATGGATACCAGAATCTGCAGATGCTCAAGTCCCTTGTATAAAATGGGCGGCATTTGCATATAACCTACTTACATCATCCAATATACTTTAAATCATTTCTATGTTACCTATTGTACCTAATTCAATGGCAACACATTACACATCGCTTCATCAGTGTTTTTTCTGTAGTACTCGGCATGTGACAAATTCAAGTTTTGCTTTTTGGAACTTCGTGGAATGTTTTCTTTCCAAATATTTTTGATCCGTTGTTGGCAGAACCCATGAATAGAGAGGGCTGACTGTATGTAAGCTTTTGAAAATGAGCAGGATGCTGTTTTACTTACTTAGAGGCAACTCGGAAGTATTTCTGGATAAAATAAAAGGCGACACCAAGGGGCAGGAGAGCAACCAGGAACACAGGAGTAGCATGAGAAATCATCCCAATGGCAGACAGGCAGAGCAGTGTTGAGCGAGTTAGAGATTCCAAGGTTGGAGGGATGTGCTATTAGGGTAGTTTGAAAGGGAAATATGATTAGCCCAATGAAATATTGGTTACAATGTAACAAAAATATCTATTTTATATTGATACTATGTTATACAGTTAGCTACAAAAGTAGTATATAACCATGCTCATCCTAAGCAATTCTTCACTCAATTCCCATAGCTTAGTATGTCTGTCTATATGTATAACAAAATATCATTGATATGTCTACCTATCTACCTATTTATCTTGGGCGTTTTATGTAAATGACACTGTACTATAAATATTATTCATTCATGTGTTTGTTCTACTGAACAAGACAGATGTAAATCTTCCTATAGCAGTGTATACAAATCTATTTCTTGTTTTTAAGGAGACTTTAAACAGTTAAAATTTTTTCTTTTATATATATATATATAAATTTTATTGCACTTTAGGTTCTGTGGTACATGTGCAAAACATGCAGGATTGTTGCATAGGTACATACATGGCAATGTGGTTTGCTGCCTTCCCTGTCACCTATATCTGGCATTTCTCCCCATGTTATCCCTCCCCAACTCCCTACTCCCTGCTGTATCCTCCCCGAGTACCCCTCAACAGACCCCACTGTGTGATGCTCCCCTCCCTGTGTCCATGTGTTCTCATTGTTCAACACCTGCCTATGAGTGAGAACATGTGGTGTTTGATTTTCTGTTCTTGTGTCAGTTTGCTGAGAATGATGGTTTCCAGATTCATTCATGACCCTACAAAGGACACGAACTCATTGTTTTTTATGGCTGCATAGTATTCCATGGTGTATATGTGCCACATTTTCCTTGTCCAGTCTATCATCTATGGGCATTTGAGTTGGTTCCAGGTCTTTGCTATTGTAAACAGTGCCACAATGAACATACGTGTCCATGTGTCTTTATAACAGAACAATTTATAATCCTTCGGACATATACCCAGTAATGGGATTGATGGGTCAAATGGAATTTCTATTTCTAGGTGCTTGAGGAATTGCCACACTGTCTTTCACAATGGTTGAACTAGTTTATACTCCCACCAACCATGTAAAAGTGTTCCTATTTCTCCACATCCTCTCCAGCATCTGTTGTCTCCAGATTTTTTAATGATCGCCATTCTAACTGGTGTGAGGTGGTATCTCAATGTGGTTTTGATTTGCATTTCTCTAATGACCAGTGATGATGAGCATTTTTTCCATATGTTTGTTGGCCTCATGTATGTCTTCTTTTGAAAAGTGTCTGTTCATATCCTTCACCCACTTTTGAATGGGCTTGTTTGTTTGTTTCTTGTAAATCTGTTTTAGTTCTTTGTAAATTCTGGATATTAGCCCTTTGTCAGATGGGTAGACTGTAAAAATTTTTTCCCATTCTGTTGGTTGCAGCTTCACTCTAACGATTGTTTCTTTTGCTGTGCAGAAGCCCTGGAGTTTAATTAGATCCCATTTGTCTATTTTGGCTTTTGTTGCCATTGATTTTGGTGTTTTAGTCTAAGTCCTTGCCTATGCCTATATCCTGAATGGTTTTGCCTAGGTTTTCTTCTAGGGTTTTTATGGTGTTAGGTCTTATGTTTAAGTCTTTAATCCATCTGAAGTTAATTTTAGTGTAAGGTGTCAGGAAGGGTCCAGTTTCTGCTTTCTGCATATGGCTAGCCCGTTTTCCCAACACTATTTATTAAACAGGGAATCCTTTCCCTTTGCTTTTTTTGTGAGGTTTGTCAAAGATCAGATGGTTGTAGATGTGTGGCATTGCCTCTGAGGCCTCTGTTCTGTTCCTTTGGTCTATATCTCTGTTTTGGCACCAGTACCATGTTGTTTTGATTACTGTAGTCTTATAGTATAGTTTGAAATCAGGTAGTGTGATGCCTCCAGCTTTGTTCTTTTTGCTTAGGATTGTCGTGGCTATGCAGGCTCTCTTTTGGTTCCATATGGAGTTTAAGGTGGTTTTTTCCAGTTCTGTGAAGAGGGTCATAGGTAGCTTGATGGGGATAGCATTGAATCTATAAATTACTTTGGGTAGTATGGCCATTTTCACAATATTGATTCTCCCTAACCATGAGCATGGAATGTTTTTCCATCTGTTTGTGTCCCCTCTTATTTCCTTGAGCAGTGGTTTGTAGTTCTCCTTGAAGAGGTCCTTTACATCCTTTGTTAGTTGTATTCCTAGGTATTTTATTCGCTTTGTAGCAATTGTGAATGGCAGTTTGTTATTGAATTGGCTGTCTTTAAGTCTGTTATTGGTATATAGGAATGTTTGTAATTTTTGCACATTGATTTTGTATTCTGAGACTTTGCTGAAGTTGCTTATCAGTTTGAGAAGATTTTGGGCTGTGATGGTGGGGTCCTGTAAATATACAATCATGTCATTTGCAAATAGAGACAATTTGACTTCCTTCTTTCCTAATTGAATACCCCTTATTTCTTTTTCTTGCCTGATTACTCTGGCTAGAACTTCCAAAACTATACTGAATAGGAGTGGTGAGAGAGGGCGTCTTTGTCTAGTGCCAGATTTCAAAGGGAATGCTTCCAGTTTTTGCCCATTCAGTATGATATTGGCTGTGGGTTTGTCATAAATAGCTTGTATTATTTTGAGATATGTTTCAACAATACCTAGTTTATTGAGAGTTTTTAGCATAAAAGGCTGTTGAATTTTGTTGCAGGCCTTCTCTGCATCTATTGAGATAATCATGTGGGTTTTGTCTTTGGTTCTGTTTATGTGGTGAATTACATTTATAGACTTGCCTATGTTGAACCAGCCTTGCATCCCTGGGTTGAAGCCTACTTGATCGTGCTGGATAAGCTTTTTGATGTGGTATTGCATTCAGTTTGCCAGTATTTTATTAAAGATTTTTGCATCTATGTTCATCATGGATATTGGCCTGAAGTTTTCTTTTCTTGTTGAGTCTCTGCCAGGTTTTGGTATCAGGATGATGTTGGTCTCATAAAATGACTTGGGAAGGATTCCCTCTTTTTGTATTGTTTGGAATAGTTTGAGAAGGAGTGGTACCAGTCCCTCTTTGTATGTCTGGTAGATATACAGCTGTGACCCCATCTGGACCTGGACTTTTTTTGGTTTGTAGGCTATTAATGCTGCCTCAACTTCAGCCCTTTTTATTGGTCTATTCAGGGTTTTGACTTCTTCCTGGTTTGGGCTTGGGAGGGTGAAAGTGGAATTTCTCCATTTCTTCCAGGTTTATTGGTTTATGTGCATAGAGTAATTTGTAGTAATCTCTGATGGTAGTTTGTATTTCTGTGGAATCGGTGGTGATATCCCCTTTATTGTTTTTTATTGCATCTATTTGATTATTCTCTCTTTTCTTTTTTATTAATCTGGCTAGTGGTCTATTTTGTTGATCTTTTCAAAAAACCAGCTCTTGGATTTATTGATTTTTTTGAAGGGTTTTTTGTGTCTCTATCTCCTTCAGTTCTGCTCTGATCTTAGTTATTTCTTGTCTTCTGCTAGCCTTTGAGTTTTTTTGATCTTGCTCCTCTAGCTCTTTCATTTATTTTGTTTTAATGTTTCCATAGTATTAGCTTATTTAGCAATTCCTCTACTGTAATACATTTAAATTAATTATCTGTAATTACTTCCTCATATCCTTTGGGCTTTGAGTGGTTTATTTTTTCCTTATTGATTTTTAGATGCTCTGTATATATTACATTTATTTTAAAAAATTATTTGCAACTTTTTTTCCCTAGTTATCTATTGTATTTAAATTTCTCTTTGGTGCTTTTAGCTCAATAACAACTTAAAGTTTTTTATAGGCATTTCTGTTGACTTGTCAGCTCAAAAGTAACCTATTTTCCTTATTGCTTCTGAGTTATTTGTCTTACTCAGAAAGACCTTTCCCATTCCAAGATTCTAAAGCTATTCTCCTACATTTTACTTTATAAAATGTTTTAACATGACCACCTCTACGCTATATGCGTTTGTTTTGTATTTTTAAATAGCTAATTATCCCAATATCATTTGTTGAAAAATTGTTTCCTTATTAAGATGCCACAGTTACACTGTTACATTTCTACATATGCTGGTGTTTTTTAATTCTCCATACTGTTCTTTTGACCTACTTGCCTTCTGCAATCAAAAGAGTTTTTAAATTTTGTGATATTTAAAAAATATCTAATAGGGAAATTCTTTCTCTATATATACAGGATTGTTATGACTTCTGGGATTGCTGAACATCTTTTCTTCACATTTATTTCTGTTTTTATGGTTTTGTTGTTATGAATGGAGTTTGTTTTTCACTATTTTCTTAAGTTGGTGTAGAAGAAGTTGCTGCTTTTCATATGATATATCTTACGTAGATATCTGCTGAACTTTCTAATTGATTCTCTATTTTACTATTTTGAATACTCTAAGTAATAATCATGTCATCTTCTAAATAATGACTGTTTCATTTCTTCTTTTTCAATGTGTATTCCTTAGAAGGGTTTTAGGTGCAGTCTGACCAAGGTCATGAAAACATCAAAACTTCTCAACATACTCTTCAGTCAGCTGCATGCATCAGCAAGCACTCTTTCTAAATTGAGGGCCGTTTTGGTGTTCCTAATGCCACCCTGGAAAGTCAGAAAAGGCAAGGGCCTGGATTTGATGAATTCCTTTCTCAATCATCCAAAGAGTTCCACTTTTGGAGTGATATAATTTCAGAGTTTGATATCTTTGATTTCAAGACAAACTTTCAGATACCTAAGGACCTTAGGCTAAAGTGGACATTCTTGGAATATTTCCTAAAATATCATACCATTTGAAGCTTCAAGAACCAACTTAATAAAAGTAAAGGACTTTTAGACAGCTTGGAATCCCTCCCTTCACTTCTGAGAGAAATTCTGCATGCACACTAAACTTCTAAGAACTTTATACTGGGAATGCTGATATATTATTAATCAAAAATTTTTATAATAAAAAATTTTAAATGTTCAATTATGCTTTAGTATTTCTCTTTACTTCATGCTGGTTCTCCAAGTATCTTCTTCTACATATACAAATTAGTCTGAGTGAAGGTTTTCCTTTAATATTTCATTCTAGATATTATTTGCATGTATAATATTGATATAAATACAAAAAGACCTTCATTTAAATTTCAGCAATTCTCTATTGTTAAGAGGCATTATGCTTTATCTTAAAATGCTATTTAGCTTACATTGCAAAACTACTTTTTGAACTTGGAAGTAACCCAGTTACTACTCACCTGATCAATGATATTAGTATCAGCTGAAAAGCGATTGAGAATCAGTCCCAGGGGCGTGGTATCAAAGAACCTAGGCAATAAACAGATGGAAGTGTATGACAATACTAAACTATTTGGAACCTGGGCATTGCTAACGGGCATCTCAGTGTCATGAAAATGAGAAGCTCCCTATTCATATGTGCTCAAGGACTAAAGAAATTCTTTGAACTTTTACATTTCACTTAAATTGAAAAATGCATGTTTTTATTATTTTATGTGTGAGAGTGAGAAATAACCACTGTTTTACCTTATTGGTCCAAGAATTATCTTATTGAGAAGGTTGTGGTGAAGATTTTTGGCAGCTGTGAGACCCATCCATTCTACAGTAAGGGATGTAACAAGACAAAGGAAAATGCCTGCTCCACAAAGTATGCTAAAACCAGCCACATAGTAGGTCTAAAAAGCAACCAACACAAAAAGCACATAGGAAATGATCAATTTAGTTCTTTTTTACTAGAAAATCAAATGTCAACGTCAGATAAGATGGTTGACTTCGTTATTGTACATGCATTTAGACAGTTCAGGAATGCAATTTGTTGAGACCCAGGGTAGTATCCCCACCATAATCCCACAGGCCAAGCCTCCACCTGCTCCCTTAACTCTCTTTCAAGCCTTGCTTAAAAGCAAATTAAGAGAGAGAGAGTTTGTTTTCATGTTTGAGGCATATTCTTGGCTTTCTACATTGTAGAGCTCACTTTTCTCACTCCTAGTCTCAGAATGACCAGCTAATACACTGATGTAGGTAGATAACACCAAATACCATAAGAATAAATACAAAAAGGTCCTATATATGTGTATATATGTATAACATGTATAAAAATATATATACATAACTCCCTTGAATACAAGTCTAAACATATTTAAATACTTCTTATGATAAACTTTAAAAGTATTAATAATAAGATTCTATTTTAACATTTTTGATACTTTATTTCAGGTCCTGTTGTAATTATTAACTTACTGAATTATCACAGAAGTCCTACGGCATTTGGAATATAAGCATCTAACTTGATAAGAAGGTATCACTGTTAATCTCAATATTTCCTTGATGATTTAAAAACAAAACCGAACCAATAGTACCTGATCAGCTTTTCCAGTACTGTTTCTATTGTACTCTGATGTCCACGTGGCCAGCCAATAGTCTATAGCTACAATGACTGAATGTTTCAGAAGCTTAGAGAAAATCATCAGGATGAGCAGGAAGAATCCTCCAGAAGTGAGGTACCGCCAGCAGGTTTTCCATGGCATTTTAGTCCTGAGCCTCATTACCGTGGACATGTTATCATCCTCATCTTCCTCCTCTTCTTCCTCTACATAAAAAAACTTCTTTAAGCTTCAGATGGGCACCAGCTAGATACAACTTCTACACAAATAGTATATAAATATTCATAAATTTATAAAAGAAGTAAGCATTAGTATTGAAGTTTTAAATGCTTTAAACAGGGCAAACTTCATTTCTTTCTGAAAATAGGTGAAAAATGAATGAATGAATGAATAAGTGATCAACTAAACATAAAATCTATGTCTAGATGAGATGATTTGCTGATTTACTGCACATCAAATTGACTGGAAGTATAGACCAGAAACTTACTAAGTTATTGAAGGAATTGTGTTGCCAACAAAAACCACATACCTGGCTTACAAACATCTACAATATTTCGACCTGTAAATTTCTGAATGGATAAAGCTGCACCAGGAGGGAATAGGCTCTGAAATCTGTGCACAGCACAAGAGGGCATACTCCATTCTCTCTATGGCCCACTGTAGATATGCTCATGGAGGGGAATGGGCAAGGAGGAACCTTACAGTGGGCAAAGTCAGGAGACACAAAGGATAATGGGCCAGGAATTCATCTCGGATGTTTAAACCATCTAGAAACTCCAAGATGGTCTTCCTTATGAATGACTCCGCTGCTAAATCAGGTTTTGCATTTCCTGACAATCACAGTTTGATCATTTCTATGGTCCAGTGACTGTGTTTTCCCATCCTTTCCTTTTCCAAAGGAACTTTACTCATTAAAGTTATCCTGTATGTACCTCACTACTATATACATATCAGGTTGTGGGGAGGAAGGTTGTTTTTACTTTTTAGGTTATTAGACCACGGGGATCCAAATGTGATGAGAAGACAGAGCATCACCAAAAATCCTGACATCTGAGCTGGATGCAGTAACTGACTAGGTCACAGATGATCTCTCCTTTGGCAGGGGTGTGTCTCTTGTGTGAGAAGAGCAGAATAGAAATTTGCACGACCAAAGAGGTGGACACTTGCACACTGCTAGCTGACTTCTCAATACCCATCCTTTGCTTCTATATCAATTGAAATTTAAGGTAGCCCATGGCTGCCCAGCTAGACAGCATCACCTCACTCTCCTAGTACCTAATCTTTCTAAGCAATGACCGAGCCAATAGGAAGTAGAAACAATACATGCAACTCCAAGTCTCTTAAGCGAATGGAAGTGCCCTCTCCTCCTTTTCTTCCCCTACTGGTGGCTTGAGTATTTTACTAAGACCTGGAGCAACAAACTAATAAGTAATATGTACCGCAATTGGCTCTTTCACATACATTACTTCATTTACCCTGTAAGCAAAGCGCTCTTATTTTATAACTGAGAAGATCGATTAATATGGCACGCCAATGACACAGTATCCCCACTGAAATGCTGAACAGAGTAATTGGGTACAAGTTCATTCTTATAGCATATTAAAAATAAATTGTTTAGAATTCTAGAAGCTGATGTCTGTTTATAGCACCAAAAATTCTTTAGAAACATTTTTAATCATAGAAATTGAGAGTAAAATTTACCCTTCATTCATTAATTCATTTACTCAATGAATATTTGTTGAAACACTGAATAGTTTTGTCAGAAATATAAAAGCAGAACATTTTGGTGCTATTTGGCTTGAAAAAAACACTTTTCTGTTTCTTTAGTTGGTAGAAATGCAGGCATAGGCAAAAATTACAAAGGAAAATGAAGCATAATGCACTTACACTACTGATTTAAAATGTGGTTTATCTCACAACATTCTTGGCAATGAATATCAAAGCACTGTAATGATTCCATTTCATTCCTCACATTTCCAGTCAATCTTATTTCCCCATATACCTTATCAGATTCAGAAAACTGAAACATAACAAACGGCGTTCTAATTTTCTTATCCTTCATGGCGATATTGTCATGAAACCTCATGAAGATGAAATAAATGACTCAAATATAGCTATTTCAAAATGCCATATCTCCCTTTTGTTACTTATTTCTGAAGAATTGAAATTTTCTTCACTAGATTTGGTCATGATCCAGACCATTTCAATTTTTCTGAACAAAAGTCTAGATCTATTTACAATCCACTGCCATTTCCTTTCAGTTCTTTCCCACACATAACAACTGTAGTAACACACATGATGCAGAGCCCTCAAGATGACTGGTGATAGGTTACATGTGCTTTTTCTTGATTCCTATTGTTTTCATTTTTAGTATTTGATTTAACTTTTTCCCCTTGCAAAGTGGCTTATTATTGTTCATGAAGACACTCACACGTAAAAAACCCTCATAACCTGTTACCCCAGTAGAATGTTCCAGATAAAAGAGATTGACCCAGCAATCCCATTACTGGATATATACCCAAAGAACTATAAATCATTCTACTGTAAAGACACATGCACACTATGTTCACTGCGGTGCTGTGTACTATAGCAAAGAACTGGAACCAACCCAAATGCCCATCAATGATAGACTGGACAAAGAATGTGATACATATACACCATGGAATACTATGCAGCCATAAAAAATGATGAGTTCCTGTTCTTTATAGGGACTTGGATGAATCTGGAAACCATCATTCTCAGCAAACTGACACAAGAGCAGAAAATCAAACACTGCATGTTCTCACACATAGGTGAGTGCTGAACAATGAGAACACGTGGACTCAGGGAGAGGAGCATCACACACTGGGGGCAGTTGGGGGGGTAGGGGAGGGACAGTGGGAGGTGGGAAGGAAGGGGCGGGTGAGGAGGGATAACATGGGGAGAAATGCCAGATATAGTATGTACCTAAAGTTAAATAAATAAATAAATAAGAAAAGAGATCTACCTTCGTCTTCGTCCTCCATTTGGGCTTTGGCCTCTCTTGAATACATGGCCCTTCGGAGAGTTTTCCTCTCTAAAGTAGTTTGGTCAGCTTCCATATCCTACAATAAACATTATACTATCACACAAGGAACTAACACCAACAGGTTGTGACTTATCAATGAATGACTTGCATGTGTAAATGGTTAGTTACCTTTACCAATCTCAGGGGCTCTGTGTTCACTTTGGAGATCCACAACTCCTATCACAGAAGCAGCTGTGGGGGCAGAGCCTTAGACTTGTAGGAAGTGCTGCAGTGCTCAAAGGTGTAGGGCAGCACACAAGGCCAGGAAAAGCAAGTGAGATGCAGCTGACTCCAGGGTCAGGGGGATATCTATCTCCCTGAGCCCTAAAGCACAGTTCCACCACTGCAACTTATTTATACATCACCTTCAGACTATCCTTGTAATTTTTCTAATTAAAGATTCATTCATGTTAGTACATATCTTCCTTCAAAAGACCACATGGTTCCAAGTTGGTTAAACTGCTGTCAGTCATCCACTATTTTGAATTATTAAATCAGAACACTTTCTTTAGCATCTCACTAAGGGAGCTACATGAAAGAAGGGAATTCAATAGGATCTGAAAGAAGGTAGGTAACTTTAAAGAAAATAGACAATGAGGATTTTTAGGTGCCTAGCAGTGCAAGAGAAAGCCCCAGGAGGAGAGAATATACAGAAGGAGAAGGGAAAGGTGCCAAAAACCAAAAACTTTGCAGATTTTTAAGAATTGCTGTGAACTTTATCCTGTAGTTAAGAAAGGGAGAATCATTTCATTTTCTCCATGCCCTGGAGAAATACCCTTCCATACCCCAGCTAATACCCCAGCTCCCCTGACCTCAGGACAGGAGTAGTAGTATCAGTTCAGTTACATTGTGGATTAAATCAGGTTCTACAGGCCATTCTGGAAAACCAACCATTTCCATTTTTCTGTGGGGAAATGCATTCTGAATTCTAAACAACTAACCCACAAACTTTTGGAATCTGCGGTAAATTGGAAGCTTCCTGCATAGGCCAATACAAAAAAAAAAAACAAAAAACAAAAAAACAAAAACAACAACAACAACAAAAACCCTACACAGTTTTACTGTTACATCAATAAACCAATAAACCTTTTCTGATCATTCCCTAGGTAATGACTTTGGTTGATTTTTTGGCCTCATACAACATGTCTAATTTAGGAAACTTGCTATTCTAGAGGGCTCTACTACTTCCGATTCTTGGTTAAAAGAGTGAAAACAAAAATGTCTCCTGAATCCCATTTTTACAGAGACAGTTTGACCCCAGTTTTAAATTCTGGAGAAAGATATGAAAACTAACCTTTATAATGAAGCTAAATTAAACACAATATTATAGAGGATTCCTGTCTTGTGCATATCATATAATGGAATAAAATAAACCTGCACATTGAAAAGCAGATTTGATTCCAGTTCAATTCCCCATGCTGCGACCAAAAGGTTTAAGACCTTGGAGACTTAAACAAACAAATAAACAAAACCCAAACGAACTTTAAAGCAATTTTTCCTAAGAGTATATGCTCACACTGAATTCAAAATAGGTTAAATGTTTTAAGTAGTGTTGATACTTGGACTAATAAAAATTTACTTTCATTTATCCAATAAATAGTCACTGGGCCAGGCCAGGTGAGGACAGTAGAGAGGGAAGTGAAGAGTGTTAAATAATACCAGTTTATTCTGCTTAGCAGCATTAAGAAGATAATGGTTCATGTCATTTAAGCTAATAATATTTAAATCAGCTAAAAGTGCTATCTCCTTCTTCTTTGTAGTTTTCATTACTTTTTTTTTTTTTCATATTCTTTCCTGTTTACCCCTTAATCCTTAAACTGACAGCTGTTTTTAAAGCACTCCACTAGGAAGTTTTGTGCCTCCTTCGGTTTCACCTTCCTTCTCCACTTGCTTGATCTGTTCTGGCTCTAGGCCTGACTTTCTCAGCCTTGACACAATGACATGTGAGCTGGACAACTCATTGCTGTGGGGTCTGCCCTGAGCACTGCAGAATGTTGAGCACACTAGATGCTAATGGCATCCCCCCGCCCCGTTGTAACAATCGAAAATGTCTCCAGATGTTGCCAAATGTCCTCTAGGAGACAAAATTGGCCCAGGTTGATAGGAAACACCCTGTCCTGTCATGTAACAAACTAAACACAAAGCTGTTTGTACAAAAACTTCCCCAAGGTATTGTAGTGGTCTTGTTCACAGTGTGATTCTCTCTGGCTGTAGATGAATTCAGGTGCCTGCCTTTTGCTATGTGGCAGTAATCTCCCTTCATCCGGAGATAAGGATTCTGGGCAGGTGCGTGATTCATTCTGGCTTCTAGCGACTGCCATTCTACCTTGTAACTGGATTTACCCCATCCATACCCTAACTTGCTCCACACTTCCTTCAGTTCATACATAACCCTGTAATGTGTCTTTAATTATACAGCTATGCTATCTCAAGTGATCACTTCATTTCTAAATACAACTTAATGGACTTTCTTCCTGGCTTGCTTAACAGTATTACCATAATATTGAGCCAACAGCTCTCTTTATTTTCCAGCTCTTCTTTCCAAAGTAAACCATAAATTGTCCCACTCCTTAAGTTTACGTCATCTTCTTTTGTCCCTGGCATTTAGATCACTGAAAAAAATGTCATTTGGAGCCATCCCCAGTCCGTTTAGAATCAAGCTTCCCACAGCACAATTCCTAAGCAGGCACTTGTCGACTCTACCTCCTAATGTTTTGGAGTTTTTTGTTTACTTATTGCATTTTGTGTGTGTGTGTGTGTGTCAAATATCCTCATTTCAATGGTTCTGTGATTTGTCCTGTTCTGCTTGTATATTTTTGCATCTATCTTTTCTTCTTTGTGTGGTTTGCTTTTGAGATCTTTAGCAAATTCAAAGAAGGTAGAGACATCCTAGGAGTTCTCTGGCTTTGTATCTTCCTCTTGCTATGGAGACTGATCCTTTATTTTCTTTTCTAAAATGATATATTTAAATTTCCTGATATTTTAAAGAAATTAACTGGTATGAATATTTTATTTTGTAAATGCTCATTCCTGGCTAAGCATACCAATGCTGGACACTTTGTACTCCCAACTCAAGAATGAAACATTTCAAAAATTTGCAAATTTAATTTACAGTTTCACTTGTTGATCAAAAGTTGTTCCTCTTTTGTTGTACTCAATCTGGTATCCAACTCTGTTATTACCTCATTCAATGTTATACTTACATCATCCATAGCATTATAGTATAATTACACTGGAGATGCACCTGTGTTTACAGCCCATTTGGTACCACTTATTATATATGCTGTACAACTTCAGGTAAGTTATTTAACCTCTCTGAGCCTTAGCTTTCCCATCTGTCTAAGTAAGATTTTATTTGCCTATTTGTCAGGAGTTTGTGAGAATTAAAATAGATATGTAAAAAGGGCCTTGTGGACTTAAAAAAACCTACACAAATGTAAAATTTTACTTTTATCTCCTTCTGATTACCTTCTTTCACCCCAGCAGCCTTATCCCTGACATGCCTTACAACTTTGCCCACCCCCCCACAGAGCTCTTCCTTCAAAATTACCTTGGCTTTTGACGTTCCCATGAACCTCTATTTGTAGGTGATTAGTGAAAATGTTCTAATTTTATAGACGAGAAAAATGAGGTATAAGTAAGAAAAAATAAGGAAGTGCCATGCTTTAGTATGTAGTCTAAGTTTTAAACACACATATAATTGCACTATGGTTCAGATTCAAACAGCCTCTAAAAACCTGACAGCACCTCATCGAAAGATAGCATTAGAATTTTACAGGTTCAAAGTAGCCTGTTCATTAATAATAGGTAAAGATCCAATTGCTTTGGATTTCAGATAAAGACCATTATATTACTAAGCATTAAATGGTAATTTTTTTTTAAAGGCATTCTTAGTAATTCTTAGTACATTTCTATCTCTTCTGAATTGGACTCGGAACTCTATTGAACTATGAGCACTTACCTTTTCTAATTCTTGATCTTGCCGATTCATAAGTGTTTTCCAGTGTTCATAAAGCTCAACATCTTTGGTCTGAATATCCTTCAAAGTTCCTTCTCTTAGGACACTTCCATCTTTCATGGCTATGATCTAAGGAAAGCAGATATTCCCAGAAATTTGACAAAAAGCCTTGACTGGCCAAATGAAATACCTTCATTTCAGAAAGCATTTCTCACTGTCTCTATTTATTTATATGACTATAATACAAAAATGAACAAAATTCTTTTCTAAACTCTTACCCAGTCAGCATGCGTCAGATACTGTAATTTGTGAGTCACAAGAACGAGTGTCCTTTTGTCATCTTGCAGGAATTTCAAAATCCCCTCCTGCATTAAGTGATCACTTAAGTGAATGTCCAGGGCTGAGAATGGATCATCCTGCAGTCAGTAAAATGGGGGAAAGATGGACGTTTTCTATACTTTTTACATAACTCAATTCCTCTAGAAAGTAGTAATACAAATAATTAAGGGCAAATTATTCCCTAAATCTAATTTATTTAAAAAAAGGGATAAAGACAAACTACCTGTCAGGTACCATGCTTATTACCTGGGTGACAAAATAATCTGTACACCAAACCCCCATAAAAAACCACAATTTATATAACAAATCTGCGCATGTACCTCTCAACCTAAAATTAAAATTAAAATTAAAAAGAGGCAGGAGAAAAACAAACAGACAATGAAATAAAGTTAGAAGTACCTGCAGGTGAAAAGAAAAACAGACTTTGTATAATTATTTTAAAAGTAAATAATATTCCAAATGTTTTGAATTTTTATAGAATCTGAAAGTTCAAAAACCATATTACTCAGCAACCTATAATAATAGAGCAAAAGAAAGAATGAAAAGATAATTGTAGTTGAATTCTAGATAATAAAAATAGGTCTAAAAAATGTTAATTGGGCCGGGCATGGCGGCTTATGCCTGTAATCCCAGCACTTTGGGAGGCCAAGGCAGCCAGATCACCTGAGGTCAGGAGTTTGAGATCAGCCTGGCCAACATGGTGAAGCCCTGTCTCTACTAAAAACACAAAAATTAGCCAGGTGTGGTGGCATGCACCTGTAATCCCAGCTACTCTGGAGGTTGAGACAGAATCCCCTGAACCCAGGAGCGGAGGTTGCAGTGAACTGAGACCGCGCACCAGTCTGGCGACAGAATGAGACCATCTCAAAAATAAAATAAAAAATGAAATGTTAATTGGATCACATCAGGACTTACTTAATGGGAATATTCTCAAAGTTAAATGAGGTAATATATATAAAGTGCTTAGTATGGTACTGGATATGTAACTGACATTGGATAAATGTTAGCTACTTTTATTATTATGTATAAGAATAGCATGACTAACACTTACTTGATGACAGTTGTTCTAGGGAGAAAGTTTTCATCCACTAAGTGATTAAGATATTTAGAGAATAATTTAAGAAATCACATTAATTGCCTTTTTTTGTTGTTGATGACATCACTACAAATTATTTTCATATATATTTCATTCCTAAAATGTTACATAGAGCATCAAATTACATGTTTCACATTTTTGGATGTTTAAAAGAGGAAAGCTAGAAATTACCAAAGAAAACTGAAATGTTTCCTCAAATCTATGAATTAGAAAGCAAAGTGACCTGAAGGGAAGATGCTGCAACAGGTATATAATCACCCCTTAGAAGGACCAGAGTTGGCAGAGAATGAAAGAAATTGAGGGAGCACTGACGAGACAAAAGTGGTTAAAAAATGGTGGAGGTTTCTGGTAAAGAACTGGGAAGAGTTATCAGAACAGTGGGGAAAAAAGTTCATAAATGTCTTTCTCATTATCCTTTTTCCATTGTTGTTTCTCCAATATGTAAAATGCAAACAAACTTCTACTTTGTCTTATGGGCCCAAGAAAGAAATAGCTGGTTCCTCATATTACACACAGGCTACATACTGGGATATGTAGAAATTACAATTCTGCAAATTTTCTATTGAGCACGATCACAGTCTCTCTACAGATAGATTGTATTGCTTAATAATCTGAATAACAAAAAAACAGAAGTAATTTCTATTTAGATAGAAATGGAAGTTTGGAAGTTAGAATAAATGTATATATGATCATTATAGATTGTCATATGATTGATTAGCTCAGTAATGTTTCAGCTTTCCATCGATTTGTCTGCATAGAAACTATATACAATATGGCTTTATTAAAGCATTTAGGAGAAGGCTTATGCAAAAGAAATATTAGCAAAGCATTTAGATAGTTAAAGGGTGATTAAGAATTATAAGAGCCTTTAAAAAATCAGTCTGCTGGATATCAAAATTGTGAATAAATGGGTGATATAATCAATGTCCTCAAATGGCTTTTATAGAAATGGACACAATTATCTTGATTGTCGTGAAATTTCTTTGGATGACATGGGAAATATTTCAAATCTTTCATAACCTCTGGAACATCTTAATGCACATCAATTATTTCTGAAATGTTGCAATAGGTACTTTGTATAGGAATTTGAATTGGCCTTCAACTGCTCAGTGATTTTCTTTTTAAAACCATCATAGACACTAGCTCCTTAATTGTCATTTTGCTCCTTTTAATAACAAGAAAAAAAGTCTTTTCTAATTATTAGATTTTTAAATAACTGGTAGAAAATTCTACCACTAATATATGAAATTTCTTCTAACATGGAAGTTATGATGTAACTTTGGAATTACCTAAAAATGAAAGTCAAGGTACAAATATAAAGTGATATCTCCACAGCAATGGAAAAATATCAAGATTACACTGACAAAAGTGTCTCCATTTCCATCTCCAACAATGCAGCAAGGATATAATTACCAAGATTTAGCAATCAGCAAATTATTGGTTTTAGAAAAGCTGATGACTTTCACAGTGAAAATCTAATTGCCTTTGAAATAACTTTCTGCTTCTAATTCCATTAAAAGCCCAAGAATCATTTGTGATGCAGACCAAACTATCCTGAAATACTTCTTTCTGAGAATTTTTCACAGAAAAAATGACATGAATTAAAAATAATTTTTTATAATAATTAAATTTGACTTTCCACAAAATTCTGGATTAATCAATTAATTAATTAATTTTGAGATGGAGTCTCACTCTGTCACCCAGGCTGGAGTGCAGTGGCACCATCTTGGCTCACTGCAGCCTCCTCCTCCCAGGTTCAAGCAATTCTCCTGCCTCAGCCTCCCGAGTTACTGGGATTACAGGCACACATTACCACAGCCAGCTAATTTTTTTTTTATTCTTAGTAGAGATGGGGTTTCACCACGTTGGCCAGGCTGGTTTCGAACTCCTGATCTCAACTTATCCACCTGCCGCAGCCTCCCAAAGTGATAGGATTACAGGCGTGAGCTGCCACGCCCAGCGTAAATTCTGATTTTACATGTTATAAGTTAGTAAGGCATAACCAAAAGTCCATTATCTCTAAATTAAAAGGTCCAAATCATAGTTATGACCACTCTTGCAGGCTGGCGAATGTTTCAAACTCAGTCACTTCATCTGTAAAATGGAGATAATAAAGAGACCTGTGAGAAACCACATTGGACTGCTGCAAAGATGCAACAAAATAAAGTAGGAAAAGTCTGTAAATCCTTTCCAAAGTGATGCTTTATTATTATCTTCTTATAAATAAAGCTGTGGTAGATTAACATTGTGCTTCCCCTTCAATGCATCACAGTGAGAGTTTAGCATCTTCTAAGCATCTCTTAATAAGGAAGAGTGCGGTGACTAAGAACACAAGCTCTGGAATCCAGCCACCTGACTTTGTATCCCTGTTTCACTATTACTATCCGTGCGACTTTGGATAAGTTATCCCCAAAAGCCTCAGTACCTTCATCTGTGAACAGTAATAATAACAACAATAGTAATAACAACAATAATGTCAAACCTAAGAGAGTTATTATGAGAATTAAGTGAGCTAATGCGTATAAAGTACTTAGAATCACGTGTAGGTCACGGAACTATCATTTTTATGCCATAGCTTCATGGTGGGGATTTGTGGTGTTTTTTTGGTCAAATACAACCTTTTAAACAACTTAAAAATTGAGGCTTAATGGCTTGAGAATCATGTCTCAAGATTCAACATATATAATAAGATTATGAGGAAATACTTCCTTTAAAGAAAGCAAATTTGCCAAATAGCTAATTGAATGAATGGTCAGTTCTTTGTTTTCAAGCTTGTATTATTTATTCTGCTATGCATATGTATAGTCTTCATTAATATATTCTCTTCTGTATTCAGTGAATGTGCTCAAATAGTATATTCTTTGTACGAATGTAATTTTGGAAATAATTTAATATATTCATTGATACAGCACATTTGCAGATGTGATAAAGTTTTCAAAAGTAATATTTTGATACATAATTAAGACATTTTCATCTAGCTTTTATACTGTGTCAAGGCTAAGATGATAAAATTTATTTAGACAAAATGTAAAACTATTCAAGTGACATGTACAAGTAAAATCCTTAAAGATATAAGTAATGCCTTTTTCTCAACTCTATTTCCTTTACCCAGCATAACAGATGGCATTGGGGATGTTCACTGGATATTAATAGGTAGAAAGGAGGAAAGAAGAAAGGGAGGGAGGAATAAAGAAAGGATAAAAGGGAATGAGTGAGTAAAGAAGAAAGGGTAAAAGAAAGGGAGAGAAAAGGAAAGTACAGCAATAATTTCAGAAAATGCCAGAGAATCTTTGCTGACTAGAAAGCCAATACTCAAAAGACATGCATTTCTAGCCCAAACTCTGTCATTCACTAGCCATCAGCCCTTGTATGTTTCATCATTTAGCCTGAGGATACCATCTACCCTCTCACAGCACTGTGATGAGAATCAAATGGGCTAATACTGTACTTCATGAATTTTTAAACAATGGAAGTGTAAGATATTATTACTTTTGAGGAATTTTAAAAACACATCCACAGCATTCTATTGCTGCTAAAATGTTTTTCAATAGGTTACAATGGCGTATAAGGCCTAGATTGTAAGATCCAATGGTTTTAAGGTTATCTGAGCTGATCAGTGTGCGTCTAGCACAGAATTTTTCAAAGGGACACTTATAAACACTATACATCAGGGATTAAGAGAAGTTATACAAAATATGTCATTTGTTGAAGAATTGAAAATACTATGCTTGCTTAGCCTAGTGAAATGTAAGTTTAGACAAGTTATGACAATATTAGAATGTTGAAGTATATATACATTTTTTGCTGCAGAAGTAGAGTGCAGGGTGATGAATAGACAGTACTTAGATAACTTTCCAATAATAAGAGCTGTCTGTGGTAGAAAGAATAATGGCCCCCAAAGATGCTCAGGTCCTAATCCCCAGAACCTGTGACTGTGTTACCTTATATGTCAAGTAGGATTTTGCAGATGTAATTAAGACTAAAGACCTTGAGATGGGGAGATCCAGACGAGCTTAAACTAACTATATGCATCCTTAAAAGCAGAAAACTTTCCCGGCTATGAAAAGAGGAAGACATGACTATGTAAAAATAGTCAGAGAGACGTCATGTTGCTGGCTTCAAAGATGGAGGAAGGCAAGCATGAGACAAAGAACGTAGGCAGCTTGTAAATGCTGGAAAAAGCAAGAATATTGACTGTTCCCTTCCCTGAAGGGAACACAGCCCTGCAAACACTTTGATGGACGTCTAATCTATAGAACTATAAGATAATATAATAAATCTGCATTGATTAAGCCACGAATTATGGCAATTTTTTATAGCAGCAACAGGAAATTTATATACTGTCCAACAAGGAAAGACTGCCTTAAAGGTGAGCAATGTATCTTCGGGGAGAGTCATCAAGAAGCTGTTAAAGTGACGCTAAAAGTCATATTGTAATGAATAGGTGGGAACTGACAATAAGTTAACCCTATAATTTCTTTGATTTCCATGATTCTGCAATTGAAGTAGGTCAGAGTCACTGAATCGCAACAGCAGTAAAATGAACTGGAGTAGAAAGCCACACCCAGGGGTCCTCAGTCCCTTTCAGATTTCCAAGTCAGTTCCTCAGGTTCAGTCAGTAATTGATCCCAAGCTTCAAGAAGTCATTTCTAAGGCCGGGCGCGGTGGCTCACGCTTGTAATCCCAGCACTTTGGGAGGCCGAGGCGGGTGGATCACGAGGTCAAGAGATCGAGACCATCCTGGTCAACATGGTGAAACCCCGTCTCTACTAAAAACAACAAAAAATTAGCTGGGCATGGTGGCGCGTGCCTGTAATCCCAGCTACTCAGGAGGCTGAGGCAGGAGAATTGCCTGAACCCAGGAGGCGGAGGTTGCGGTGAGCCGAGATCGCGCCATTGCACTCCAGCCTGGGTAACAAGAGCGAAACTCCGTCTCCAAAAAAAAAAAAAAAAAAGAAGTCATTTCTAGCAGTAGATCCATCCATTATTGTACAAAAGAATTTACAGCCAGGTGCAGCTTATGCCTGTAATCCCAGAACTTTGGGAGGCTGAGGTGAGAGGATCACTTGAGGTCAGGAGCTCAAGATCAGCCTGGCCAACACGGTGAAACCTATTTCTATTAAAAATGCCAAAAAAAAAAAAAGCTGGGTGTGGTGGCACACACCTGTAATAACCAGGTACTGGGGAGGTTGAGGTGGGAGAATTGCTTGAACCTGGGAGGCGGAGGTTGCAGTGAGCCGAGATTGTGCCACTGCACTCCAGCCTGAGTGACAGAGTAAGACTGTGTCTCAAAAAAAAAAAAAAAAATTACAATTACATAGGCTACTGTTAGATCCTGCAATGGCTTTCATGCTGTTTTGGGGTTTTCTGGGAGGATAATTTTGGAGACAGGTATTAGGGAGATGAATTAGTATATTCAAATTCTGCTACCATTCCCAATAACAGATACAAATTCAGTGGGAAACTCCAAAATCAACTTACTATTTGAAGAAGTTCTAGAGATTAGATCGAGTAAAGATTCTAAAACTATTCTGGGAACCAGATTTATAAGTGGTTAATAATTGTGCGGAAGGAGAAGGCAGGGATGCCTTTACATACTCTGCCAGCATCTCCCCATTGTCTACTTGTATGCTATTTTAGGTAAGTCCTGCTGGAGAGACCAAAATAGAGCGAAATTATAATCGACATAACTATCAAATTTTATTTCTAGATCCATGGGTAGAAATATGTTATTAGTTCAAGATGAAAATTATTCATAGAGCTTTTAAAGACATAAACTTTAGACTGTACCTTTACAGATTATGCCACAGGTCTAGAGCAGAACCAAGATTTCTACAGTTCTGCGAGCATCACAGATAAAGCGTATCCACAACCTGAGTTGCACAGCGCTGGAATGGGATACTATGCTTACTTACCCCTGTGTCTACCAAGAGTATATTTTCTGGCGTTTCTTTCCTTGTCATCAAATATAAATAAGACGACTTATGATCCTGCCTAGTTGATCCAATATCATCCAAATTCTCTTCCTGGTTAAGAAACTCAGATAAGCAACCACTTAGGGCATTTCAGTCTCTTGGATACCAATCTGGATCCCCCAGCTCTCAAGATATGCTGATCTTCTACTGATCTACTGATCTCTACTGCGAGGATTTATTTCCCCTAAATACCCTATGACTTCACAAGTTAAACCATCTTTCCTTGAGTTACTTGACTTATCTTTTTAAAGACTCATTTGTTCAGATGGAAGGATGAAATAGAAATAAAATGGAAAGCCATATTCTTACCAAAAAGACAATGTTGGTGTTTTGATACAGTGCTCGTGCCACACAGATTCTCTGCCTCTGTCCCCCACTCAGGTTGATGCCCTAGAGAAAAGACACCCCAAATATCCATTTTTTATATTAGTAAATGATCTGTTGGTAATATTACCTTAAAATACAAATGTCTTTTTAAAAAAATCTTAAATTATTAGTAACTTATTAATTAAATTGTAGTAACACTGGTATGAAAACTGTCTACTGGTCAACAATTCTCAAATTAATTAAGATAGCTTTAGACTGATATGGTTAATCCTCCTTTCACTGTAATAGAGAGCTCTGCTGTAAAGAAGCATCAATCACCAAAACACTTGCTAGGAAATGCAAACAACTCCAAGATTTTTTCTTATTTCCTGAATTATGTCTGTAGTTTACTTAACATGCATATTAAGTACTAATTATACATTTTTTAAAAAAAACTAGTATTGAGCTCCTAGTATGTGCCAGACTTGCATAAATGGCTTTACTTTTTTTTTTCTTATTCTTCATAGCAATTGCAAGATGTAAGTATTGTTTTTATTTTACACATGTGGAAACTGAGGCTCACAGAACTTAAGTTCATTCTCATACACACTGCGGTATGTAGCAAAAAAAAAAAAACAGCCATTAAGAACAAAGGCCACAGAGCCGGACTAATCCTGGTGATACCACTATCTTGGCAACTGTGCAAGTTCCTTAACCTCTCTTGGCCTTGATTTTTGCAGCTTCACATGCAGATAACGATAACACCCATAACACAGATTTCTTGTGAAAATAGATAATGCATATAAAGATTCTGCCCAGGACTTATAATGATTAAAACATTTAAGACATTGTTATTCTAAGCATTATACGTATAAATATTTTTCAGCTTGTCTGAATACTATGACATCAATGCAAAACACGGTTACACAAAGAAAAAAGAGCACTTTAATAAGAATAAATAGATTTTAACAAGATTGGGAGAAGTTATTGAAAGTAATCTCAGTTTTCAAACCCATTACAGCAAGCTCCACGTAAGCAAAATAATTTGCTCAAAGCCAGGAACTATGTTTTACTTTTCCTTGAGAACTCTTAAGTGACTTGTACCATGGTAAGTATACAGTGATTACTCAATAAATATTAATACGTAAGAAAGAATGGCATCCAAAGACTCCTGTCCTTGCTTTTCTGGAACGTGTCACTGGGACAACATACAACTCCTAAGCTCTCAAATTTCATGATTCTCTATTAATGATTAGAGACAACCGGAAGACTTTTCTAGATTTTTTATTCATTATTTAATGAAACTATATATAGCTCACCCTCTCTCCAATTTCAGTTTGATCTCCAAATGGTAATAAGTCAATATCTGGTTGAAGAGAACAGGCATCTGTGACAGCTTTGTACCTTTGGGAGAAATGATTTTGAATTTTTAGATCTCTATTAATACATTGCCCATAAACTAAGTGCCAAGTTCAATACTTCAGAAGCTGAAATAAAACATTTGCTGAATTACTTATTACATGCCAGTTTCTGCACTACATTTCTGGATACAAAGATAAATAAGTACTGTTTCCCACTCTTTTTTTTTTTTTTGGAAGATGGAATCTTACTCTGTTGCCCAAGTTGGAGTGTGCAGTGGCACAATCTTGGCTCACTGCAACATCCGCCTCCCAGGCTCAAGTGTTTCTCCCGCCTCAGCCTCCTGAGTAGCTGGAATTACAGGTGCACACCACCATGCTCAGTTAATTTTTTTGTATTTTAGTAGAGGCGGGTTTCACCACATTGCCCAGGGTGGTTTCGAACTTCTGAGCTCAGGCAATAAGCCTGCCTCAGACTCCCAAAGTGCTGAGATTATAGGTGTGAGCTACCACGCCCGGCCAGGTTCCCACTCTTAAAAAGCTAGTTCACAGAGCACAAGACTGATACAAAAACATATGATGATAAGTTTACCTTGTTAGGTGTTATAATGGAAGTGAGTACAAAGCATTCCTAGAACACAGAGGCAGAAGTGACTGACCATTCTGAGAATTTTCAGAGGAGGTAAAGCGTAAACTGTGTTCAGAAAGTTGAGTGGTAAGTTTTCAGGAAGAAAATGAGTAAGGAAGCTTTAAGGAACTTGAGAAAGTAAAAAAGCTCATGGTGAATGTGAGGGACGGAGGGAGGTTCATTATGGCTAAAGCAGAGGTTGCGAGTAGGTGTCCTTGTACATTGTCATGCGTGCTGAAGGGAGGAGACAAGGGAGACAGGACTGACAGTGCTCAAGTTCCTGTAAGGCTGGGACTGGAAATCAGATGAACTGGAAGTACAAGGAAGCGTGGGGATTGAAGGTACTGGGGGAAATGGCCATGATTTTATTTTCTTAGTCAATTCATCTTAAAATAGTAGAGTCATTCTTGATCTTCCCTCTTCTTCTTCCTGTTGATATCTGTCCATTGTTACTCTTCAGTTTTTTTTCTCAACCTCCCTTCTTTTACATTTCTACTGTCATTCCCAAGTGTAGACAACACACACTGCATGCCTGGGTAATTATTCCAACTAACTCATAAATAGCTCCATGTATATGTATATATACACATATGTGAATCTGTATATACAGAATGCATATCATTATAGCCGATTGGCTTTTAAGCACCACCCCCCCCCCCAATCTGGTCTCAGCCTCCTTAATCTCTTTCTTTCTGGTTTGCTCCTGGGTTCTAAAGAATCCTGAAAAATTTAGGTTTTGTCTTTTGTATGGTCTACTTTTCTCCTCTATCCTCCTTCCTCATGCCTCTCCACTTCTCCACTTACCTTTCTCTCCTTAGTTTTCAAGGCCCATCTTAGGGTCCTAAGACCCCTCTTGTAAGAGTGGCTCAAGGAAAGGGTCATACCTTCTTATGTGGCAATGGTACTTAAAAGATGCTTGAAAGATGGCATATTCTGGCTGCTCCAAGTTACCAGACCCCTGAGATCCTACATTCTTTTTCTTTTCACAGTTAAACTTCCTTTATGAAATTTACTTGAATTTTTCCTTCTTTATCTTTTCACCAACTTAAGCAACACTCCCCCACTCCCACCCTCCCCAACCCACAGATATACACTTCAATTGCTTTTAGTCTTGCTGCACAAATTGTTCTCAATAAGGGTACAAGATGGGCTGGAACTTCCAATGTGACTTCAAAGAACTGATTCAAAAGACCTTGGTGATGATAAAAACGAGGCAGCATGGAAGAAAGTACCAGATGTAAAGTTTCCAGAAACCATTGTTCATTCCCAAACACATCAGAAAGAGTTCTAAACTTTATGTGTTCAAAATTACCTCTGTTTGTTAAAAGGACTTCCAAAAGTAATATTTTCTTCTACTGTAGCATTTAATAGCCAAGGCTTTTGAGCTGCATATGCCACAGAATACCTGTTCCTACTGAAAAATGAAAAAGAAAAACAAAATACCAGGATTAGGCAAGAGTACTGTGCTGTGTATGATTTTCCTATAAATAGAGAAAATAAAATTAGTAAAGTATCTCAAACACAGAAACGGAAAACTTCTAAAAGAGAAAAATTAAAAGACTACCAACCTTACTAAGAAATGATTAAATATGCCACTTAAATTAAAAGGATAAGGATTGAATCAAAATGTCACATGTATAAAATTTGGTTTTGCACACTGAAGACGTGTTTTAAGGTCTAAACAACTAATTAAAATTTCCTTTTCTAAAATGACTCTAATTTAAAAAGTAATTAAAAGATTAATAACAACTTACTCTCTCCAATAGCCACAGATATTTTTCTTTATACTAATAGCAGTTTACTAACCACACATTCTACATGCAAACCTTAAAAACAGATGTTAATTGATATTATAATTATTGTATGGGTTTGTGGCTTAAGCACATTAACATATTTCATGGTAATAGATAATACGTAAATATTTCAAAACAAAGAATATCTTAAGGAGTCCCTGAAACTTTCAATATTGAAATCATGTATTTAAAAACTGCATATTTCAAAATATATTGAAATAGTTTATATTTTAAAAAAATAACTCCCTCCCTTCTTTTGACTTGCAAATTCTACCAGACATCTGTACATCAGACTCTAATTTCCAATAGTTTCCAATAGTGAGCTGAAGAGGATGATGGGATAGGAGTGGGGTCGAGGGCAGATCAGTTTAAAAGTCAGATTTCCACAGTTAGTTCATGATCTGTGAGTACTAATGAAGGGAATATGGTTAAAAGTGAGCATGGTTAAAAAAGAGAGTAGTTAGAAATGTTCAATGATCTTTCTAAAACATTACATCTTAGGAGCATAGGAGACATGATAGTATATAGTATGCTAGTAGTCTCTGAGATAATCATATGTACAGTAAAACAATGGTTCCCAACCTCTGACATATCTGCTTTCCCTTCCCACCCCACTTGGGTCCTTAAGGTTTTTTTTTTTTTTTTTTTTCCTTTTTAAGTAGATAAAGCACTTGGCTCTTCATCTCTGCCTTACAAGTGGACCCCACTGCTGTTCAACTCAAATCAATATATGTATTAGTTCTTACATTTTTATTTTATGAAATCCCAAGACTGAAAACAGTTTGAGTTTCAGCCAAAGCTGGACACGTGTGACTCAGTCAGAGGAAAACAGTTGACACAAGGAGCCACTTTGTTTGGTAAAGGAATTCTTTTAGCAGTCTGCCAAGGTTGTGAACCACTGCTGTTGGAAATATGCTAGCACACTTTAATAAATAACTATACATCATCAGAATAAACAAAATGAGATTAAAGAGATTAAAGTCTGAGGAAGGAAGTTATTCTTATTAAACTCAGGTTAAAATAGAAATAATACCTTCTGGTTGCTTCAAAAGAAGGCTCAGATTCATTTACACTGCAAGTATGGCAAACAATGTTCATTAATTATGAAGTATAAATATAGAACCAATGTGCTTACACAACAGGTAAGAGACACAATAAACATTGGACATATTAAAGGGCTACATTTCCCAAATGGTTTTTGATATTAATTTCAAAGACAAACCACATAAATATTCTTCTTTATGTCTTCATCAGCTAGGAAGTAATTACTTAGTAAGCATCCAAAACATAGATAGCACTGTTCTCCTTCATAAAAAATTTTGGTTCATAGCAATGATTTGGGTTCTAGTGCCAATCCTGCTCCAAAAAGCTGTATAATTGGGGAATCCCTGTAGAATACAGTTTCCCAGTTTCATAAAGATTCTGTATTTCCAAGGCCTTCCAAACTTTAAAATTTGATTTTAATAAATTTAAATTCCAAATTAGCTACACTACAGCCGGAGCAGAAATACTTCTTGGGTGCTAAACATCAAAGATACACAAAACACACAGGCCCCTCAGGAGCTTGTAAGAAAAACAGACATGCACAAGAAACCAAACTACATCTAAGTATTATTAATTATTGATACGATTTATGTAAAAAGGGGGCTTTGATTAGTCACAATTTGTTATGCCTGCATTATGAGGAAAGACACCTGAAGACTTATTTCTTTTATTGTTCTAATTTTTAATAATTTAGGGTCAGTTGAATTCTGACACTCTGAAAGACCTAAATTCAATAACCTTATTCATAACTAATGCCTACGAAAACTCCAAAAATTGATTCTATTTGACTTTGTAAAATGTTGTATGTTTTTATGGGAAAATTTACCTAATTATGCTACCTAATGATATTTGGTTTAGAGTTAGGATCATTTTCACTACTGCACACTGCTAATGACGTCTTGAGATGGCTGATAGAGGCAAAAAAAGCAGTATCAGACTAAAAATTTCCTCTCAGTAATAATTATTCCCTGATTTAAGTTACTGATAAAAAAATAAGGAAATGCTCATTTTTCTGAATAATATTTTCCACACAAAATGCTTTAGATACCAAGATATTTAGACTTCATTTCCTGTGCTCTAAATCCAATAGGTGATTTCAATAGTTTTAACTAATTTGAGGAAGAGAAAGAAAGGGGAGGAAGAGTCCCTTTCTTTATTTCATTCATTTCTCGTGTGTGGCAGAAATGAATGTGTTAATCTGTATTCCGGCCATTCAAGTCGAAATGCCCATGAGACGTGTAAATAAATACCTGTTGGACATTTGGGAATGTCAGCCCAAGGTGGAGATATGAATTTACAATTCATCAATCTATTCAATAAGGATTAATTAAATTCCGACTCTATTTATTCAATATCAGTTCAAAAATATGCATTGATCACTACTTAGTGCCACACATGCTAGAGATACAGCGAACAAGAAAGATCCATTCCTTCTTTCATGCCACTTTCACTTTTGTGGGAGATAATAAGGGAACAAGGGCTAAGACAGATGGGGTAAAAGATGGTATTAGGGCACTAATCAAGAACCATGAACCAAAAACAAGGACACAAAGAACCAGAGAACCAAGCCACCTTTAGCAAATCAGAGTAAACAATAGAGTTTATGCCAGAGGCAAAATTAAGAGTGTGCCAACTGAAAAAAAAAATAAAAAGCCAAGAGTCCTTTAGACCCGAGAAAATATGTATTAGAAAGCCATGAGGTATCCTGGTTACACAAGGAAGTGGTGTAAATTCAGCGTGGCTGAAATGTAGGTGTAAATGGCAACGAACTTAAAAAAGTAAGCCCAACTAGATAATGAAGGGGCTCATAAACCATTTTATAAAGCTTGAACTTTTCCTGAAAGTAAAAGAAAACCACTGAAAAGGTTTAAATAAGAGAGAGATATACGTTCAGTTTAGAAATATCAATCTGGTCACAGAATGCAACAAATGAACTAGAGGGAACAAGACTGGAGATCACTAACGAAATCCTTTGCCAACCTCACAGATTTGACTCAGTCAAGTCACCTATATTTGTTCTTATAAAACCTTGTACTTCTTTCTGGTATTTATAATGCATTAATCAAATAACTGTAAAATTATTTTCTTACTTCCTCTTGGTTTCCCTGCTGAACAGTAAGCTTCATGAAAATAGGGTCCTGGCTTCTCTTGTTCACTTATTTCTCCCCCAACAGCTAATACAATGGTTTGCATATAACTGGTATGCAACCAATATTTTTTAACAAATTAATAAATGCAAGTGTCACAGAAACCAAGAGCAAAGTTGATTTCAAGAAGTCATCATTGGGTGAAGAGTTTCAAAATCTGTGGAGAAGTAGGGCTGAGGACAAATGATTGGGGATTTAGCACTTACGCAGTCACTGGTGAGAACCTTTCATCCAGGTTGCAATGCACAGAGTAAAGGAGCAAAACAGAGGTTAAGTGTGGGTGGACCACATCGTTAAAAAGAGGAATATTTCAGAAGATTGAGAGATAAGCAAGACCATTTTTTAAAAAAATGGGTGAGGCATAATGGAGTGTGAAGAGTAATAAACAAAGACACTCATAAGAAAAAAGGGTTAATTAATCCAGTAAGATCCTGAAAAATGCAAAACAGCACATAGGGGATCTTAACTTCTGAATACCTCTCCTTGAAGGATTTATGTATATTCTCCTTTAAAAGTTATATATACCACACATTTCTTATTGTCAGAGAAAGAAAAAAGAGGTAAATATAGATCCATTTGTAGGTAATCGTCTTCCAAGAGCAAATTAACCTATTATTCCACTAACATTTTAACGAATAATGTTATAATCCTTAACTTCCAAAGTCTACCTATTCCAGCCCTCTTACATACCGTATGTTTAATCAAATTCAATTGTGGAAGGTTATATTGTTTTCTCTTCCAAAATAAAGATGTGGATTTAGCTCTGTCTAGACTCATTCTCCACTATTCGATGTGGTACTCAACAGCACTCAAGACAACAAGAGACTGCAAAGAGGTCAGATATAAAATCCCCTTCTAGAAAATAAAGTTTCACTTCTGAAAACCTCTCATGTAGAATTTGTGTATATTTTCCTTCAACAGCAAAAGTTAAAGTTGATACAGTGTATTAGCAATTTCCAAGTTTTATGGTTAATAATTTTATGGAATGGGAAAGTTGAGTTTTGCAAGTTTAAATCAGGAATGACATTTGGAAGAAGGGAAACTAGATTTGGCACAAACATGATATATTACATCTGATCCAGGAAAGCTGACATAATATCTTATTCCTTCATGCCAGGCAAAGTCACATGAAAAGGGATAACTCCTCCATTTGTCTGAAAATAATTGAAGCACTGTTACATAGCTGATTACACCAAGACAGTGGAAGTCAGAATATCAGGACAGAAGGGGCCTGAAGAATAGTATGGTTGATGGCATGGGTGAGAGGGAAAAAATAAAGGAAAACAAAGATAAATGACAGCTCTTTCTTACGTAATTACCACCACAATTAAAAAGCATTCTGGACTCTCTCACTGAAACCATCCATCAGGTAAGGCATTTTTCAGTTCTAGCTCCTATTATATCAGTAGAAATTATTGCTTATCATGACAACCAGGAAAGAACTTCAGTCAGGCACAACATTTGTTTTTCAACAGATATGAGGCACACCTGGATGCAGGACAGATGTGCACATCGGCATTCTGACAGTTTTGGAGAATGTTTTTGTTCCTCTTTCCTCTCTCTAATCTTTTCTCTTCTGCGTTTACCACATGTCAGACTAGGTCAAAGGGAGCAATTCCCAAGGAAACAACTATCAGCATCTTTGTGTACCCCATTCTACCCACATAGGTGTGTGTTGGATGAACATCAATGCCTTTTCTCCAGCCCAAAGTAAATATTTCCTGCTGCAATAGGTCAGAGTACTTTATTGGATTTTGTTCATGCCTATCTATGAGGACACATTTAAAAATAAAATTTATGCAATCAGGGACACATATCATGGTGAAAGAATGATAGCAAGATATTTGGTATCTTACCATATTATTTAGTTTGTTTTTAAGCTTTAAAAAATATGAAACAATTCAGTCTGTTGAAGCAAAGGACTTCTAAGCATTTACACATCAGCAGCTTATAAATATCAAAATTTCTAAATTACCTTTGCTTTAATTGATAGTTATATGCCTTTTTTATTGGACTGGGCATACAGCTTTTGTTTCTGGAATGAAAAGAGCAATTGCAAATAACTCTTTTAAAAAGTTATTTTTAAATAACTCTTTTGAACTCCCCTGAACATTCCTGATCCTAAAATATGTTTTATCATATATTAAGAATACCATGAAAGAAAATTAAGTAATTCTTTTAATTAAATAAAAATAGAATTTGCATTAACTTATTCAATGTATTGGAGGATTACTTTTTCATTTGTTTGTGTGTTGAACTAAAACATTTTTGAATAAAACTTTAGTTTATGGGAATTTTATAAATACTCAGAATTATCTTAATTTCCTTTTTACACTTTCATCCTACTGGCTCTGATTCCAAGGTATATGCCGAATCTATTCACTTGGGGCCATTTCACAGTTACCATGGTACATCAAGCTACCTTCATCTCTCATCTGAATTAGTGAAATGAACTCTTAAATGGTTTTCCTCACTTCCCCTCTTACCCCTGTAATTAATTCTCTACACAACAAATCAGAATCATCTTTTCAAATTGTATATCATATCTTTGCAAAATGTAAATCACTCTTCTACTTAAACTTCTGCAATATTTTCCCACTGAACTTAGAACAAAATCTTAGCTCCATATCATACCCAGAAGGCTTGCCTCCCTTTCTAGGAAGCCTCAGCTTGCACCTGCCTCAGTCAGTATTTATCAGCCATTCTAGACCCTTTTTGGATCCTCAAACACACCTCACAGGTATAGTACCTTTTGCTATATTGCCTTGTTTTATCATCTTCATGGCATTTATCAAAGTCTAATATTATATCTTTTTCTTGTTGATTACGTATATACAGTCCATGTTCTAGACTGTAACTGCATGAGAAAGAGATTTGTCTTGTCTTGTTCACTTCTATATCTTTGATACCTAAATCAGTGTTTGGCATAAAGGAGGTACTCAGTAAATGCTGAATGAAAATAAAAAGGACTAAGAAACAAAATAGCTGTATTCCATACTAAACATAGAAGATGGTCCAACTGATGTACAATTTATGCATTTCTCCAAATGGAGTTAATTTCATTCCTGGATCAAACTAGATGTTGAAGATCTACATACTTAGACCATGTTGATTTGATACTACCCATGCCACATCCACCTCCTGCATGCCCGCTAAACCTTTAAATATTTACTATATAATCTATAATCCAGTATTATATTCTGAATTTTATTTGTAATAATTGGCACATGGAATTTGCTTTTGAATAAATTTTAGGAATATCAAGGACATTAACAATTAAATAACCTTTTATTGACTTTTTATGAGGTATATGGAAGATATTTCTTTAGTTTCTTTCTTTTCTTTCTTTCTTTTTTTTTTTTTAAAGAAATGGTCTTTCTTTGTCGCCTAGGTTGGAGTGTGGTGGCACATTTACAGATCACTACAGACTCAAACTCCTGGAGTCAAGAGATCTTCCTGCCTCAGTCTCCCACGTAGCTAGGACTACAAGTATGCATCACAATGCCCTGCTGATTTTTAAAACTTTTTGTACAGATAGGGTCTCACTATGTTGCCCAGGTTGGTCTTGAACTTCTGGCTTCAAGTGATACTCCTGCCTCAGCTTCCCAAAGTGCTGGGATTACCGATATAAACCACGGCTGGGCAGATTTCTTTCATAGCTCTCTCCAAGAAAAGAAAATCAACCTCTATTGAGTAAATGTATTTCTATTTGTTCCTCACGTTTCCTTCTTGGCTTAGCTTCCATGAGGTACAGAGAGAAATTTGTGGCCCATATTTTATAATTATACAGGACTTCGGTACATGCATTTATGTCTATTACAACCTCAGATGATTATTTAAACAATATTTTAAAAATTTCTTTATCTTTCCAACTCTACTATACTATGTTATTTTAAATAAACAATACAAAACTTTATGAAATAAGATACGATATAACTGGTATACATGCTTAGGAAAGCAATAAAATAAATAACTAGGCTATAAAGAATATTTTCTGCATTCTCACATTATTTCTTTATTAACACAATGATAATTATTAATGATAATATTGGGGGTCAATTTAGCCCAAGTGGAGCTGAGGCCTGGAAACTTAAATTACACTTGGAACAGGCCATAGTAGGACAGTTTCCTGGTAGTATGAAAATAAAATCTCAAGCCTCTTCTGTCACTGTCATTCCTTCTCTCTGTTTTAATGATGATAAATCAGGATAAAAACAAAAACCAAATAACTTAATTATGGTTTTACAAGCCATACAATATAATTAAGTCCAGCGGGATCTGCTTCTTCATCCAAGATGGAAGTGATAGTGGCTAGGGGAACATCATCTGGTGCCTGAGGATAGTGACAGAGGAAACCTTGTCTAGTGCCATGAAGCAAACTGAGGTAGCAATGATTTACTGAGCTCCCTCCTAAATACGCACTCAACAGTTGCAAGACTACTATTTGCTAGATTTGCTCAACAGGGATAAAATGTACATTCAACAATTCTCAGTCTTCTTCTCTTGCCAATGACATTGAAAACAGATTTACACTTCTACTGGTTTCAGTCTGAATTTCACAACCAACAATTTTTTTTTTCAATTGGAGTTTAAAATAGAATCTACTCTTAAAAGGGCCATAGTCTGCTCATTCTTGAGAGATGTATATATATGTTAACAGCCACCTCAGCCACAGAATTCATGATAGTAGCTACAAAATGATATGTAAGAATTTCTGTAGGTTTCCCAATTGATATTTGGGATAAGAGAATCCCTTGGTACGGGGGCTGTCGTGTGCACTGTAGGATATTTAGCAGCATACCTGGCCTCTATCCACCAGACCAGTAGCAACCCAGTGCTTCTTGCAAAACCAGAAATGTCTCCAGAGGTTGCCAAATGCCCCCAGGGACAAAAGCCAAAGCTGTTTGAGAACCACTGGTCTATAGCCTAATTTCTTAGATTAGTTATAGCCAACTTCTTCATAAACTACTTATGAGGAGTCTACTACGTAGGCCAAACTAAATAAATACAATTTGCTCTTTATTAACCAATTATGTAACATATTTATGAATCACTTTTAATACCACAATGTGCTTTGACCACCATTCAAATATCTAGAAGAAAAATCATGCTGGAAGCAATCATTCAAATTTCTGGAAGATGCACTTTCTTTTCCATGTCTTTAGCACTGCACAACACACTAATCAACCCTATTCATATCTCCAATTAGGTAATCCTAGTGTCTAGTTTAAGTAAGCATAGGATAAATAGTTGATTTTTACTTTCTTATACAGATTTTGGAAAAGATAATTTGACATTTTTTCTCTGAACATTGAACCTTTTAGGCACTGCTTCTATTTAAGCCGTATAAATAATGCAAGTTTTCCATAACTTATTTTATTATAGAATGAGCTTTTAAGTTATTTAAGTGTTACCCATTTAACTTTAAAAATCTATCTTTACAATTCAAACCTACTTTTGTCTCAGCAATATACTAGTTTATGCTATTATAAACAACTTTTGTAATAAATGTTTTGTAACTTTTTACTTATAACATTTAAGGTTACCACTAATTTTTTTTAAAGCTGTGCTTATTTCTGAGGGGTGTTCAGAGTCAGAACATGTAAATGTATTTCTCTAAGTTCTTTCCTTGGAAGATTGTCAGATGTATGAGACAGCAACAGAAGCCAAATAAAAATACACATACTTGCTCCAGTGAACTTTTCCTTCCAATGTCTGCATCTCACCAAGGATGGCAAGGAGAAGAGAGGACTTCCCACATCCTACTTGGCCCACAATCATGGTTAACTGACCTAGAAAAGCAAAACAAAGGATAACTACAGAATAAGATGGAATTCTTAGTGAAATAAAATCAAAACACATTTAGAAAAAGCTAATGTTTTATAATCACTGGCCCAGTTTTGATTTCTAGCGATAAGGTATTCTAAACAGCTCCTTTCTGTGATAAGTCTTTTTTGGGGGGAAAAATACATATATATATATATATATATATATATATAAATATAATGATTTATTATTTTTAAAACTATGAGAATAGCTGATATCAGTAAAGAGAGCAATGAAATAATTGCCCAGATCATCTAGATTAGCTTTAACTTTATTATTCAATTCATTCAGAATAAAAAGGGCAGTTTTGACTAAAATAAATAGGATAAAAATGATTTGGGCTAAGTTACTAAGACACTATCTTCTTCAGTTTCTCTCTTTGTTTTGCATTTATAATAGAAAAATCTTGACCTAATGAACATCAGGCCAGGTCAAAAAATATTTCTATTTGATTATAGAGACATTTTAAGGAAAAATTACTGGGTTTATTCTTAAATATTTTATTTTTTTGATGCTACTGTGGTTAGTATTGTTTTCTTAGTTGAAGACAGTTTGTTGTTAGCATATAAGTACTTGGAAATAAAATTAACCAAGGAGGTGAAAAATGTATACACTGAAAACTATGACATTGATGAAAACACAAACAAAAAAATGAAAAGACATCTGGGCTTAGGGACTGGAAAATTAATATTGTTAAAATGTCCATACTACCCAAAGCAATCTACAGATTCAATATAATTCTTATATATATCCCAATGGATTTTTTTTTACAGAAATAGAAAAACTAATTCCAAAATTCATATGAAAACAGTAGACCCCCAAATAGCCAAAGCTATCTTAAGAAAGCAGAACAAAGCTGGAGGTATCATACTTTTGGCTTGTAAAATATATTACAAACCTACAGTAATCAAAACAATGTGGTACTTGCATAAAGACAGATGCATAAATCAATGGAAGAGAAGAGAGAGGCCATAAATAAACTTATACATATACAGTTAACTGATCATCAATGAAGCCATTTAAAAAACTGAATATCTACATGCAAAAGAGTAAAATTGGAGCCTATACTACACCATACACAAAACTCAGCTCAAAATGGATTAAAAACTTAAATGTCAGAGCTGAAACTACAAAAATCCTTAAAGAAAAAAGTAGAGGAAAATCTTCTTAGCATTGAACTTGGCAGTGATTTCTTGGATTTCACACCAAAGCACAGGCAACAAAACCAAAACTAGATAAGTAGAATTACATTAAACTAAAGAGCTCCTGCAAAGCAAAGGAAACAACAGAATGAAAAGGAGACCTATGGAATGAGAGAAAATATTTGCAAACTATCTATCTGATAAGAGGTTAATATCCAAAATATAAAATAGCAAAACAAAAACAAAAAAACAAAACTAAAACAGAAACAAAACAAATAATCCAATAAAAAATGGGCAAAGAACCTGAATAGAGATATTTCTCCAAATAAGACATACAAATGGCTACCAGGTATATATAAAATGGCATTCAGCAACACTAATCATCAGGGAAATACAAATCAAAACCATAATGATATATCACCTCATACCTGTTAGAATGGCTGAAATTAAAAAAAAAAAAGTGAAAGATAAGAAGTGTTAGTGAGCATGTGGAGAAACTGGAACTCTTGCACACTGTTGCTTTTAATGTAGAAGTGTGTAGCCAACCATGAAAAACAGAATGAAGTTCCTACAAAAACTAAAAATAGAATTGCCATATGATCCAGCAATCCTACTTCTGGGTATTTTTTGCAAGAGAATCAGAGTTAAGTTCTCAAAAAGATATCTACTTCCCCATTTTCATTATAGCATCCTTCACAATAACCAAGATATTGAAACAACCCAAATGCTCATTGACATAAAAATGAACAAATAAAATGTGGTATATACATGCAATGGGATATTATTCAGTCTTATAAAAAGAAGGAAATCCTGCCATACATAACAACATGGATGAACCTAGAGGACATTAAGCTAAATGAAATAAGGCAGTCACAAAAGGACAAATGCTGTATGATTCCACTTATATGAGGTATCTAAAATTTTGATTCTTTTAGATATTTTAACTAATTTAGTCAAAAATTTTAGACACTTCTTTTCACAGAAGCAGAAAATAGAATGGTGGGTTCCAGGAGATGAGGGAAACAGAAAATGGGAAATTGTTGTTCAATAGGTTATTACTGCATTTCCATTATGTGAGATGAATAAGTTCTAGAAATCTGGTGGTCAATGTAGTACCTAGTACCTACAATTAACAATATAGTACTCTGTACTTTAAAATGAGTTAAGAGGATAAGTTTCATATTAACTATTCTTCTCACAAAAAAATAAAACGAAAACGGAAGAACAGAAGGAAATTTTTGGTAGCAACTGCATATTGAGTACCTTTATTGTGGTGACGGTTTTCACGTGTGTGTATATATATATATACAAAAATTCATCAAAATGTAAGCCTCAAATATGTGGAATTTCTGTGAATCAATTACACTTCAATAAAACTTTTTAAAAATATTAAATTCATATAATTATTGGATATTTAAGTTTTAAGTATCTTGAAAACTTCATCAGTATTTCTCATGGATAGAAAATAAGTTTCTCATATACACATTCTTTAAAGTGTTTCTCAAACAAAAAGTGAAATCGACCACCCCACTGTTTAAATTGCCCAAATAAGCAAATGAACAGTAAATAATTGTCCAAAGGTATAGACTCCATAGTGAAAGGCAGGTCTTATCATTTCCAGCCATTCCCACAGTGACATAGTGGCTCACAAGCAAAACGGTGCAAATAGGTAACCATAAATAATATTTATGTCTTTAAAAAGTCTTTCTCTTTTTGTTAGGCTCAATTATCTTGGAAAACCATGATTATGGTCATGAACAATTATAAAAATGTGTAACAAATGACTCTTACCTGTTGGAATTCGAATGTCTATATTGGATAATGTAGCTAAACCACTGCCCCATGAAAAGTACCCATTTGTGACCTATGAGATAAAAATATAGAAATTAAAGTATATATGTGGTATCAATGAATAATTCTAATTAAAATAAAATTTTTTAAGTGCTAAAAGACAACACAAGGTAGAACACACAATGGTGAAATTCTGATTTAGAGTTATTTAGTGATAGTAATGAAAAATTAAAAAGAATGAAAGTGAAAGGAGGGTCTTTCAGTTTGTGATATGAAGATTGCTAAAAATCTTTGAAAATTTGGGATTACTGGATTGTTTACATATGGACATTCTTAAAAGACAATTACCCCAAACATTTTCCAACGAAATCCCCACATTAATTATTTTCTCACTGCCAGACAATTCCCCAAATCCTACTGATTAAAATAAAGAAGAGAAATAACCACAAATTATTTCAGCAAAATGACTGCATTAACTGAGGAGGAAAATTCTATAATTAATGAATTTCCTGAACTGTGTAGGCTATTCACTGAAGTTAAAAAAAAAAAAAAGGATAAAGAATAATAAAAGAGGTCAGCCAACATTACTTTTGGTATAAGTGCCAACAATCAGCAGAGATCACAATACCCTCTATTCATCCCACAAAATCTATTTGTTTTAATAAGCTTCAAGTGGACTTAATAGTTTTACCAGTTATAAAAATAGAAAAATAAAACAATAGCAGAACCCAAAATTAGAAGGATGGAGTAGATACAGATGAGGGGAGGAAGGGCTCCTAAAAATCTGGAGAAATTGAAGATACGCTTCACTCATAAACTAATGTTTTATTTCAAAACCACAAACGAAATTCCAAAGCACACTATTGTTTTGGAATTTTGCAGAATGGATTTGTGATATCTCCATTGTAACTACATATAACATGAAAATTTCATAAAATGAACAATTTAAAGAGTGAAAAACTCTGCTTGAAAAGGTTAGGTTATGTGTTTCCATGCAGGTTTTCTCTAGCTTGTAATATGCATGGCACAATATTTACTAATATCGGTCACATGGCTATGCATGAAATTAGTCATGGAAGGAGGGTCTCATGGAAGGCCTGGATCAGAATTACTGATTGCTTTATAAATATGGCTGATCATCCTCATTCTGTGTGAGGCACTATGTTAGGTTGGTGTGGGTTACAAAGACATAAGACATTTTCCCTGCTCTCTTGAAGCTTGCAATCTGTTGAGTAAACCATGGAAAGAAGTGAGTACAAGACAAGACAGTATGGGCTAAGTTCCAAATAAAAGGGACAGACAGACAGTAAGTACAATAGCAGCTCATAAAGAAAATCATTAACCTCTGGGATGAGTCAAAAAACTTTTTTTAAAAAAGAGGCCTTTTAGCTAGTTTTGTAAAATATACTGAATGTCAGTGAAAGCACCTGTAGGTAAAGAAATATAGTGAGAACAGACCAAAGATTAAAAAAAAAAAAACTAGAAAATATTCAGGGGAAATGATGAATAGAGCTGGCTGGGGCTGTCATTATGTTTAAATGACAAATAGCACTCAAAGAAATTATACAGCCTGAAAGGCTGAAGATTTTTTTTTTTTTCCTTTCCGAGAGTAGGTGAGGAGGCTAAAAGAGGCACAAAAATAGATGCTTGTGGACAAGGGCAGCATGAAAGTGAGAGAGGCCCTACATGACACTTGACATTCTCAGTGAATTGGGAGCTAAGGTGATCTGGAGAAAGAGGAGGTGAAAGGAGAGAGAAGGAGGTGGGAATAGACTGGTGACAGCTGCATAGCCACTGTAGGTTTGGAAAACAACGCTGCTAAGAGGCATGTAAAAGGATGGCAGATAGCTACTGGGGGAGGGGTGTCAGCTGAGGTTGGAGATAATAAATCGGTGGCCATGCTGGCCTGCACCACTGTGTCACCTTCTCCATAGCACTCAGCAGTCTGGTTATAGATGTGTAGAAGGCATGAGGTTGGATTGCTGCAGAAAGGTACTCAAGGACTGGGAGAAAAAAGAAGGGGCTCAAGATATTGAAGGTTTCAATGGTGTTAAAAAAAAAACAATGACCATGAAAGTAAAAGCCTGAGAAAACTTGGGGACCAAGATTTTGTTGTCAGTGACTGACAAGTCTAATAGAATAAGATAGAGGGGATGCAGTTCCAGGTAGTGACCAAGTGTAACTACAGGTGAGGTTGTGCAAATGGAGTGATGGTAGATTAGGGGATTTTCGGGCTGTGATACTAGATAGACTGTGCCCTTGGAAGTTTAAAGCCTATCCATGTGTGGCACATACAAAGATAAAAATGTGGACTAGGAAACATACTCACATCTACATTGAAGGTGGAAGAGTGATTATGAGGTCTTCTGATAATAGATGTAAGAACAGGTAGAAAATGCCATAGCTTTATGAGTGTGACAGGGGAAGGTTATGGTCTGAGAGTAGCAGGAAAGAACTAGAAGAATGCAATGTCACCTTCCGATTTGGTGCTACATAGAAGTAAAAGAAGGAACAACATCCACCCAAGAAAGATAGAAGAGGAGGAAGGCTAAAGTTAATTTCTCCTGCTGCCATTTACACTTTCATTCCCTCCTGCCTTTTACAAAATGCACTAAATTGCACACCAGCAGGGTTAAAATCCTGACTTCCGAACTAGATGTTTGCACTTGGAAAATCAGCTAATATATAAATCAATCTTTGCAAAGGTTCATGTAAGGATAGGTACAATGATGGTCATCATAGCAGGATTTGTGATGGAAGATGGAGGCAAGCTCAGTGTCCATCACTAGTGGATAAGTAAAATGCAGTGATGCATTCTACAGGATACAATGGTGCCCTTAGAAGGAGCAAACGATCATGAAAACATTTAAGTAAATTGAGACCACACAGATGCTTATGACAACAACGCATATTTTACAAGGATATGAGCATGCCTAAGCACATCAAGCACATTAGAACTGGTTCTATAATGATGGGGGTAGGGATAGGTATATTGGGGATAAAGTGACTTTGACAGGAAGGAGTATTAGGGCTACAGGGAAATAATGAATTAAAATTTAAAAGCAGGAGCCATATAGACACAAAAAGTCACCTAGTATGTGATTCCATTTACATGAAATATCCAGAATAGGCAAATCCATAGAAACAGAATGCAGATTGGTTGCTGCCGGGGCAAGGGGAGTGGGAAATGGGGAACGATTGCTTAATGGATTTGAGATTTCCTCTCAGAGGCACAGCAAACCCAAAGCCATTGATAAGCAGCATTTTTTTTTAATGCATGAATGGTCAATTTTGGAAAAAAAATCATAATGGTCTCTTTTTTTTCTATTATGAAACACATGGAAAAGACATATTTTTAGATTCCTATTACAGTGAACAGAAAATGTCAATTAAAAACTGGCCCGTTTTTTTGACTAATACAATTAGTAGTTATCTGGGCATGGTGAAGAAACAACAGCATAGAGGATCCTTTCCAATCTCTCATTCCTTATCTTTTCATACCCCTAGTTCACACTCTGCCTGAACATTATAATTGCCTAGGGGAACACACACACACACACACACACACACACACACACACACACACACACA